>NC_089874.1:131297500-131547500 GCF_040182565.1 Anser cygnoides
TCATTTAATGTCAGAGAAGTGCTACTACTTAATGTATTGCATAATAACACAACAGATGGTAACAATTTTTTCATTCTTACATTTCTAGAAGTGTGTGAGTCTCTTTCTGTCAGTTTCTGTCCATTGGTTTAGGAGTCAAGAATATGGCAGCAATGGCTTTTTTCACACAGGTTATGTGTAGCTCTTGGATTAACTGGTATCAGGTAAATCAAAAGAATAGTAAAATAAGAACTATCAGTCATTTTACACAGGCTGAGACCCTCCATGGGGATATGCAAATTATTAGGAATTATTTGGCAATCTCCATTTTCACCAATAGGTGGCAACATTAATTTTTCCATTGTCCTCTGTAATTGTTTGCTATTTTAAATTTTAAATAATTACCTCTTTCTTTTGTTTGTCCTATTTTAAGTATATTATATGATAGGCAACGAAAATATGTTCATAAATTTCCCCAATCATTTAGGCTTGTTTTAAAGAAGTTAAAATAAAAGGACAAGTAACATGAGAACCTCCATTGAATCACCAGAAGCCTACCCAGACCACTTCTTTGTAGCTCAGCACCTCTTTTTTCATTTCCAACCAAAATAATATTTTCTGTCTTTATGTCAGTGTTTACTTCAATATTGTGTCCGATCTTCCTTTTCCTGTTTTCCACTTAACTTTATTTTTCATTTCCTTAACTAGAAATTGTAGATTGCACATGTAGCATAAAAGATCTAAATTCCTGCTTTGCAGTTTTTCAATTCTATTTTTGTCTGTATGTGCTCTGTATTGTTAATCATCTTATTTGTTGTTCAGTATGAGTTTTTCTTAGCATGCCACCACCTTAAGGATCAGAATTTTCCTCAGGCCATTGTCAATACTGCCTAGTGTTTTTCCTTGAGTTTTAGTCAATTGCCAACTCTCGACACTCCAGAAAAATGTTGATATGGATATAAGACATGACAGAGGTACTGTAGGTGCATCTTCATTTTCAAACTGAATTTATTTCTATTCCATGTTTTATCTCTCCACAAACATTAAATTTCTTCCACTCATTCAGAAAGTGAATTTTTATACAACAAACTTTCTGTCCTTTTTAGCCAGAACAAACATAGCACTAATTGGAAGTTTTATGTGAGTAAAAACTGAAGGATTTGGCTCATGACAAAGATGGTACTTTAAAATATATTTTCTTGAAAAGACAACTCCATCTGAAAGAATACAATAGCATTTTTTCAGTAAAATGAATGACTATGAAAGTGATATACTGTAGTGGTTATTGTAGCATTGTCATATCTCTGGACTGATGTATGGTTGCAGTTAAAATGACTGTCAAAACAGGAAATGTACAGTACCAGAAAGTATGTAGACTAAATATGTACAGAGTTTTTATGATTGTTTGGCTTGGCTTTGTTTATGAGCTACTTTTTCATTAGGCAGTTTTATTTCTGTCTCTTTAAATTCTCTAAAGAAGTTTTCATGGATTTGTAGTAGTTCACATTGAAAAGTGTTATGGAAACCTCAGTAATATGAGCACTTTATTTCATTTCCAGTCTGAAAGTCATGACACGTTCATCAAATCTCAGCTCACTTGAAATCCATGATTAATCTAGTGCATGGAGGAGATGTCAGTGAGTAGCACCCTATTTACGCTGAAACTGGTTAAGACCAGAGAGCTCCCTGCTGAAAAAAAAAAAGAAAAGAAAAAAAAGAAAAAAAAAAAACGAGAGGAGAGGAGAGGAGAGGAGAGGAGAGGAGAGGAGAGGAGAGGAGAGGAGAGGAGAGGAGAGGAGAAGAGAAGAGAAGAGAAGAGAAGAGAAGAGAAGAGAAGAGAAGAGAAGAGAAGAGAAGAGAAGAGAAGAGAAGAGAAGAGAAGAGAAGAGAAGAGAAGAGAAGAGAAGAGAAGAGAAGAGAAGAGAAGAGAAGAGAAGAGAAGAGAAGAGAAGAGAAGAGAAGAGAAGAGAAGAGAAGAGAAGAGAAGAGAAGAGAAGAGAAGAGAAGAGAAGAGAAGAGAAGAGAAGAGAAGAGAAGAGAAGAGAAGAGAAGAGAAGAGAAGAGAAGAGAAGAGAAGAGAGACACAAGAACTTCTACTGGCAGAAATGATATTTTTTATAAGTGGAAATATCGCACATTCAATTGCTGCTTAATTCAGATACTTCACTGTCTGAGAGTTGTTTCTGCTTCCAAGGCTGTATGGATCATTGTAGATCCTTCTCTCCTGTCTCTAAGCATCAGCCTTGAAAGTAATTTCTTCACTATAGTATCACTTATGTCTGGTATGAACAGAGAGGATGTGAAGCACTCCCAATACAGTTCCTCTGAGATACAAGATATTGTTGTGACTTAACCATACTAAATAGTAGCTTTTTAATGGCCACCATTGCAGCTGAATCAACAAGCAACAAGCTAGAAAACTTTAAAAGTATTTAATCTCTGGTCCTACGAGTAGCTTTGTTTTTGCCACCCATGATTATTCCAGTAAAATACAGACACGTGAAACTGAATGTCAAAGCTTCTAGCTGTGACTGTTTAATTAGTGCTTCAGTTACTGTTTAATTAGTATTTGACTACAACTTATACAATGTTTCTGAGGTTGGTTGAAGGGCTCTCACTTACTGGTCTTTTAATTTCAATTTTTAAGCCAGAGCTTCTATCAGAAGACAGTGGGGTGCTTTAAATTCAAGCTGATGACTTATTGTATGTTATGCCTAAGTACAACTCAGTAATAAAGATGGGTAGAAAGACCACTGTAAAGTACCTGCCTCTTAATGAGAAAGAACTGTACCTCATCTGAGGCAAACTACAGACAAAAGTGTTCCAAACTTGCTACGTCTATGTGTAGTGAAGTCATAAATCAAAATTATATCAAGCAAAACATATGAAGATCATCTACAAGATTCCCTAAATAATTGAAATATAGAGTGATTCTTGAGTCGTGCTGAAGACTATGTCGTTCTTTTATCTCTAACCTATACCATTCTTTTATCTCTAACAGAGCCATAGTTGTTTAGGAACATGAGACACACAGTACACATGAAGATACCTTTCCCTTGGCAACTTCTCCTAACTAGCAGTGCTTCTCTGACCATGAAAACACTTATTAAGTGCATAAGCTCCAGAGGTCAAAATGTCCACAAATGCATGATTGCCCTATACAGGAAATATTGCTTGACCTTCTCAAGTTGATTTTTCTTTTTATTATTATTGTCAACAGCTGGACTTGTCAAGCTGGACTATTGTCAACTGAGGACTTGATGTTCAGGAATCTACCTGTCCTTCACTACTTGTATTAACTGTCCACAGTCAGAATGAGAATGTGACAATCCTGTCAATGAAATGTAGACCAAGACTTTCCTAAACTTGAGAAAAAGTGAACTCTGGAGCTTGGGCTTTCCATAGTCCTGTTAGAGACCTGCAAACAGGACCATTTTTTCTTTTCCCAGATAGTCAGTGAAAGGACTGATACACATTCACATCTCATCCCAGGTCTCCCAGTTTAAGAAACTGTCTAGGCAGCTGTGGAAATGGTCTAGCTGAACTGTCTGTCAGAGCAAAAAGATCTAGCTGAGCTGGTTGGCTCTGTATAATCCCCTGCCACTGCAACCAGCTTGGGACTATTCCACAACAACCCTGGACACCAGGACAGCCCTCCACATTCCTCATTTCAGAAATGGGGCTGGTGTTCTTCTCTCTGACTGATTTTACAGCAATCACAAAATTAAGTCTCTGTGATTCCCTTCGTTTAATTAAGTTGGGGCCCAGCTTTGCCCAAGCACAAAGATATCTCTTCAATTCCATTAAAAATAAATCCAGTACAAAGAATTACAAAAAATATGTAAAATAATTTCTAATACCTTAAAAGTATTTTTAAGCCGTGCATCTGTTACATTCCGAGACTTTTTGAAATAAATGTATTCCAGGCTTTTGTGAAATCAGTGGTCTCTGATTTTGGCCCTTAGTGTTTTAGACAATAAACTTTTCCTAAAAATGATGAATCACTGGCAGATGTTTTATGTTACCATAGTATAGCCTTGTTATAATTCACTACAATTGGTTTGATTTCTGCCATTTTCAACAACTTTTTTAGTGTGTTTATAAAGCTAATAAAAATATTTATCAGGGAAAAAATGTTACTATGCCACATTTCTATTGAAAAATTAGTCAGAAAAGTAGGGCACATAGCCTTCTTGAAAAATTATGACAAATATTATTTTTATATAAATAAAGCAGTTTCAAACCAACAGCTTCTTGAAATAACAGCTTCTAGCATAATTAAATGTTAAAACAGAACGGGAATCTGGCATTGAAAGAAAGAGGGTAATGTTTCATCTGCAAAGAATGCTATTTTGAAAATTTGGGTTCAGCTGCACATTTAAGCTTGATGCAGTTACAAGTTGTAAAACGTAAAAATATAACAGATTGGACATTGGATTAACTCTTCAGCTTCACTGATTTTAAAAATTTTCAGCTTCTGTACACAGAATTGGTTACACTAAGCCTTTTTTTTTTCCTGTTTTTTTTTTTTTTTTTTTCTTGGTGGTGGACTAACTGGGACCTGAAATACTCTGTGCAACTTAGAGCAACCTTAGCACAAAAGAACAGTCTTGAACTAACCAAAGGACAAGTGCTTTCTGAGGTGTTATTTCAAAGACAGATGGTGGCATTATTAAGATTTTTTTTTCCAAAGTGTCAATATACATTTTCCAATATCTTAATAATATCTCATTACTTATATTTAAATTATATAACCACTGTCATTAGTATCATTAGTACAAACTAATGGTACTATATTCCCTCCTCATTGGTGTTTACTCCCTTCAAATATTTGTAGACAATTTTTTTTTTTTTTAAAGCCATAGCCAACTTCTTGTTTGTTTAGGAGAAAATAACTGTTTGTTTTTTTTTTTTTCACTAATATTTTCTTCTATATATGTTGAAGTTATCTGTATTTTCTCCAGACCTTTGTGCAACATTAACACAGTGATTTTTGTTTGTTTGTTTGTTTTTGTTTTTGTTTTTGTTTTCTTACAACAATCACTTTCTGTATAATATCTATTTCCTAATTTTCTGAGCTTTTTTTGACTTTGGACTTTTAGGAATTTTCCAATGTATGCAAATGCCCCCTCTGAATTGATTGGCAAGGCTGTTAACACCCTCTTACAGATATTCCTAGTTCTCCAGATAACTACGCAATGCACATCTAAAAACAGTGTTTTCTTTATTTAATGTGATATGATTAAATTGACTGTAAAGAAGCACCCATTTATGAATCCTTACAGTTCAGAGTGGCATGCTAAAGTATATAAACAGGCTACAAGGTCTTTTTGTTTGTTTGTTTCCTTGGGAGGGAGGGATTTATTTATTTATTTATTTTTATTATTTGATTTAAATGACTTCATGGGGTGAATACTAAGCCCCAGGTGAGATGACTTAATACAATTCACAACCTAGTGACAAGGCTCTGCATGCCAAGAAACTCTGCATTTTATATTTTAAAAAATAAATACATAAATAAATGTGTGTGTGTACATAAATTGGAGGTAGTGCAGCATGCCTCTAGCTCTATTGTATTATATGTAGTTTATTTGCTGTGTGAGGACTCAAAATTCCCATCATTTTTTCGTATTTTCTTGATTCTAGAACACTACCTATTTCCACCCTAAAGCAAAATCTAGCTACAGTCCAACAGTTTCAGCTCTGAAATGTATTGTGTCATGCTCAACAGAGAGGATCACATCAAGTGCCATTCTCCACAGTGAAGAGAGCAGTAAAATACAAAGATCCTGGGGCTTATCTTTTTCTCCCCAAAAATATTGAATTTCTATCTGTGGCCCACAGCCCTCACTTTCAAATCCTACTGATGCCTCTGGCAGGAAAATCTGGTAGAAGGAATATAGTCTAAGCAGAGGCTTAGCACAAAACCAGTTCCTCTTTGGCAGGCCGCCATCATTTCTAGGGGGTGAAGAGTATTCCAGTTCCTAAACTGTTCTTAAAAGTTGAAGGATTGTCTCGCTCAGTAAAATTGACACCAGAACACTGGGAGATTTCCTGTTCTTTCTCTCTCTCTCTCTCTTTTCCTCTTTCTTTTTGCTCTCTCTCTCTCTCTCTTTTTCTTTTTTTTTTTTTTAAATTTAATTTAATTTTTTTTTCTCTTAGGGCATTGTATCAACATTGTTTTGTCATAATTGGTGGTAGCAAGATACAGATTTCTGTTTTCAACAACTTGACACTTGATGTTATGTTAATTCTTAGAGATGAAGTATTTATTTCCTGTGTTTAGATTACATCTTTGTGGAATATTTCTAAAAGTAAAATGTATTTGTATTTCTGTTCAGACATACACTCATTTCATTATTTTAACCCACTCCTTGCTCCATACAGAATACTCTACAAACCAAGTCATTGATGAAACTTTTTAACTAAACACTAATAGTATGTGCAATGACTTTAAGATCCTTGTTCCAGCTCCTGCAGCTAATCCTAGCATTTAGTAAAAGGGATGTATGAGCTCAGATGATTTCTAGAGCTAAAATAGCTATTTAAAACTGTTCAGTTTCCATTGTTCCTTAGGACAGCTGCGTGAACACTCTGTACTCTACCAGGAGTAAAACTATACCAGTGGTTCCAGAAATTCAAAAACATAAACAGGCTTCGAAGTCCATTTTACTATGTTTTTCTCAGGAGCATGGCTGTTAGGCCAGGAAATCTGGGCCTCTTCCCCTGACCTGATAGCAAAGTCAAACTTCATTCCACTGCCTTTGTATACATGCTATCATTATTTTCAAATTCTTTTGAAATAACTTGTTGGATTGTTTCTCAATTTTTATAAATGCAGTTGTTATTTAAAATAAATAGAGCAAAGCATAAAAAGTTATCTTTTTTCAAGGGAAGTTTCCTTTTCAGACAAACAATGGATTATGATACTTTAATTTCAAATGCAGTGTGGTAACTAATGCTTCATTTTTTATTATATATATATATTTTTTTCATTTGACATTTCATGTT
This sequence comes from Anser cygnoides, assembly GCF_040182565.1. Classification (NCBI taxonomy): domain Eukaryota; kingdom Metazoa; phylum Chordata; class Aves; order Anseriformes; family Anatidae; genus Anser; species Anser cygnoides. Next base: position 131,304,491 of record NC_089874.1, read on the forward strand.
TGTTTTTTTTTATAATAATAATAAAAAAAACTTCATAAGACTGGTACCGATGCACATCTCTGATCTGGTGCTTTAAGAGTACAAAAAGCTGTAAAGCTGGTACTTTCAGGCCAAAAGGCTCTTTTTCTGGCCTTAGGATAATGCCATCGAGACAGTCAACCTCAAAGCAAAGTCACACATGGGACAGAAATTACTCTGAAAGTGTAATGCCTACATGTCTACATCCAATCTAAAATTCTCCTTCACTAATTTGTCACAAAAATAAAAAATAAAAATAATGATAATTAAAAAAAAAAGGCATGGATGATTGCATTGGGTCTTCTGAAATCATAGATAAACGTCTTGTATTTTTATTTTGAAAGACTGTGTCTGTGTATGTATTCTTGCGGCTTGTTTTTCAAAACAAAGCTGGACCTGTGTAAAGCCAAGACCTCTTCTTCTTGGTGGAGTGGTTCAGTTAAGAAGGATATGTATCAAGCAGGCCTGCTTAACTCTCCAAAAGATTGTCTGTTTCTAAGTTTTATAGTACAATCTTACTTAGTTTATACCTTAGCTTGTTCCTCAAAGTGTGTCATTTTTACCTTCTCCAAAATGGTTGGAGGTATGTATGTGTGCAAATTGGGAGGGAGAACAGGGGGAGAGGGGGTAGACATGTATGTATTTTTTAATGAGATTTTGTTGTTGTTGGTGGTGGTTGGTTGGTTGGTTTGTTTGTTTACTTGTTTGTTTGTTTCCCTACAGAAGGAGGATTTAGTGGGGGAAAGAGTTTCAGTCTTACAAATTGTGTGGTTCGGAATACCAGCTTCTAGAATCGTTTACCTTTTCTCCTGTGAAGCAGTGTTTCACTTGGAAAATAGCACCACAGAAATTATTGTAGAATAAGTTTCTAATCAAAGAGAGCAAGAATTTCAGAAATCAACTGAGAATGATAGAAAATGAAATCACCTGCTCAAATTGATGAGCATGTATGATAACTCAGCATGCTTCTTCTATGGATTTGAGATCTGATCAGACTATCATAGCATGGGAACCTGTGTCTGTTTTATTTTGAACATATTTTATGTACTTTGTATCCCATGTATGTGAATTGAATTTTTTCCTCTAGATCTTATTTCAGAAGAGTATGGTATGTTCCAAAAAAATATAGTATTTTTACAGGATAAGATTTTTCTCTGTGTTCTGTTTTTTTTTTTTTTTTTTTTTTTTTTTTTTCATGTAGGTTGATATAATTTTTGGTTATTTTTACTGATGGTTACATTGTTCCACAGATTTTTAGTTCTTCATTCATAAGCACAATGAAGAAAGTCTAAAAAACAAAACAAAACAAAACAAAAACTATGTAGCATTGATGCTATTTCTAGTTTTGTTTAAAAGTTAAGGGGATTTGCATGGTAAAGGGAAGGAAGGGTATGTCATAACTTTTGTGCTAAGTGAAAGATTTTGTTTGTATAAATCACACACTGTATTCATCTTGCTCAAGTCAAATGATAAACATTACATTTCACCATTCCCATAAAATTAAGAATATACTTCAATAATACTAATTCTACAGAAGAAGATTGACTCATTTTCTTTTTCTTTCCTGCTTTGCTGGCATTGGTATATTGTAGGACACATGGCATTATCTGTCGGTTCTGCTTTCTCACTCTTGGGTTTCTGTCTAACTCAAGTAACTTGTTCTGGAAAAGCTTTGCCTTTCATATCTGAGGTCCATTGCATTTATTCCTTTTCTGCTTTTTCTGTTTTCATTTTCTGACAATGTTGTCATCGTCAATGGAGTTATGATGAACAAGTTTGATACTATTTATAGATTCTAGGCTTGTAGCCAGCTATTTTCATGCCTTCAGTGCTATTTAAATCTATTATTCATTTTCTATTGCAGAGCAGCTTCTTCTCATTTTACACCTAGAGCTGCAAGGTTTCTGAATCTGGCAACAACAAAATTGCTGTTTAACAACCTGATAAAATGGAAAGAGTGGAAGTTTTGCTTCCTTTGTTTTTCTTGTGGTATGTATGATATCAGTTGATATTAATTATTAAATTAGAGACTGAACTTCCATTGAAAATACAATATGGCATTTTAAAAGTTTGATTAAAAAGGGATTCATTTAGAAGATCATTCCTCTTTTATCTGAGAATAACATTTATAATAACAATATACTGTTTAAAAACTCTTGACAAATAAGAATAAATATTCTGTATGCTAGATGGACAAGTGTTCCTCAGATTGCTGTATTGTTAATACAAATAGAATACCTTTTTTTTTTTTTTTTTTTTGTGCACGATATTGAGATACATCCCATTAGATTAAGGGTATGGCTTCTGCTCTTGTTCCCATAGGATCTGAGTTCTCCTTTTGTGTCTCCTCACTATTTATCTGATTATGGGTCTGTAAAATAGAAGAAAAAAAAATCACAGTATCTCCTCCTTAATTTAAGTCCTTCAGAATACAATGAGGAAAGCTTGCAAGGCTATTGCTGATATAATAAAGCTGTTTAGTTACCTTGAACTGGTGCACCAACACTATAAATCTAATAAGTCAGATACATGAAAAGTTTAATGCTATGTTTGTGACTTAAAGTGAAATAACAAAGGGATTTGAAATTTAGAGTGATGCACTGCCTTGAAGTTGGTCTGTTGTGAATGCACAATACATTCTTAGGCACAGAATCAGGAGAAGAAACAAAAGCATATCATATTGCTGGAAAGTTACTTCCACAGTCTTCTGAAGTTTAGCTTTTGTTTAAACAGGTGTAATTTGTGCTTCTGGCTTTGCAAAAGCAAGAGGAAGATAATCTCAGCCCTTGCATCATAAACTCCCTTACTTGCAAGTAGTTAGGTAACTGCAGAAGTAAATAATGCAATGCTCAAGACAAGCTGAAGTTTTGCCAGTCCCCAGTGACACTGCATTTTATTTACGAGAACAAAATAAGATTGCTATTTTAGAGTGTATCTTCTTTGCCAAAACTGTAATGCTATTCAAAAGTGCTAACTGGAATTCTTTATTACTCTGGGAGCAAAACTGAAAAATTATGTAGCTTTGTGGTTTTGTAGGTAAGTGTTAATGTAATAACCTATATAAACTACTGCACTATACACATTTTTAATTATTTGTCTAATATCTAAAGGATAAGCAAAGTAATTCTGATGTTAATAAAAAGAAATGCTGTCTTTATGCAGCTGTTGTCCATTCTTTACATTTGGACAAAAACAAAGCCCACATTGTGAGAAAATTTAAGGATTCCCCTTTCCTTAGAGTGTAATAGGAATGGTGGCTAATCCTAGTGGAAGATCTTTTGTAAACTAGGAAGGAGCATGAAAAGGTTGCCAGCTATCTCTGAGGAAGCTGACCTGGAATGGAGAGTAGAGGTTTACGAATTATATAAAAAGGGAGAAAGATTATTTGGAGAGTGGAAGGATAAAAGAAAGCAAACCAAGAGACTTCTCCAAATATTTGTGTTCATTGATGAAGAGGAAGTATGCACTAGGTATTGAGACTGCTTTAACTTTGGGGCATGAGTTCTGGATTTTATTCTTTCAGGAATTCCCTTATGGAGAGTTTTTAGTAGAGGTCTTAGGTACCTTGATTAAGGTGAGATATGGGAACTGATATGCTGAAAACAAGGAAAAAACAATGTGGCACATTCCACTAGCAAGGAATTTAAACTGAATTTTGTAGGAACTAGGAAAAGTAGTATCCAGAATGTAAAGATATTTATTATGTTTCTGATAAATCCACAGTACTTGGCTTCTGCGGGCACTGTAGGACAAGTTGTCTCTGACAACGGCAACCTGATTTATTGCTATCTTGTCTCTCTGGACAGCAGAAAGTGATACAGCATACAGAAAATGACTATTTAACACCTTCAGAAAACTGCAGCCTTCTCATTACCTAAATCTATATGGAATTTACAGATGAGGTACTTGGAGAACCATGCCCCCTTAGGACTCTGGTTTATTAGGCATGGTCCTACATTTTACCTAGATTTCAACTTGAAACACAGCAAATGTTTCATGAAACATTTGAAACTACCTTATGAAACACGAAACTATCTTGTCATTTGAAAGTATCTGATGAAATGCAAGATATCAGCATCTAGATAACTAAAAATTGGGTTTCAGATACAGGGAGGTGGGTTACATAGGTTCTAGGTCCTCAGCTTGAGATGACATAAACTATCATCTCTCACCTTCTAAAAGTGACATGGCAAAATAACCTCAACCATTTTCTCTCACTTATTTTTCACTTGTGAATGAAAGAAGGAAAATCAATTGTGAATAAAATAAAATAAATTAAAAAAAAAAAAAAAGAACATGGAAGAACATGGGACTCCTGGGCCCCAGAAGGACAAACTCTAGAGAAAGTTTTGTTGCTCCTGTAGTTAACAAGACATTGTTCTTTGGGAGACCCCATACTTTCTAGGATTGTTTATGTTTCCCATTAAAGAGCTGTCAGAAACAATATATTTTTGTCACCTTCATGTTTCCCTCCACTTGTGTTTCAAAAGAACCAGTCAATCATACATTCCTAAAGGGAAAATGTGGACAGTGATGTCTAGTAGAAGGCTTAGGGTTAGGCATTTAACCAGGAAGGCTAAACTCATGAGTGAATTGGGGTTTCTGATTCAGATCTCTTCAACGCGTCCTATCACTTAACGTGGATTGTTTTGAATCCTAATCCCAATTTAGTATGTAATTCTCCCCATGGTTTATACAGAGATTTTGAGGTGACTAGATCTGGGTACCAGACACCTAATAATTTCTATGTTTATTAAGGCAGCAATATTTTCATACAGGGTATCTAAAAAATTAAAGAGTGAAAATATTGCTTCCATAAGTACATCTCTGAAAGCTTAGTGTTTCAGTCAGGTGACACTAAATCTGTGAGATACCAAATTGGCTGTGAGGCCAACACCCAGCTCCCCACACCTTCAATTCAGGTAGCTGTAGAGAGCAATAAGGTCTCCCCTGATCCTCCTCTTCTCCAGACTAAACTACCCCAGTTCCCTCAGCTGCTCCTCATAAGGCTTGTGTTCCAGACCCTTCACCAGCTTCATAGCCTTTCTCTGGACATGCTCCAGAACCTTGTTGTCTTTCTTGTAGGGCCCAAAACTGAACACAGTACTCGAGGTGCAGCCTCACCAGAGCAGAGTACAAGGAGATGATCACCTCCTTGGTCCTGCTGGCTACACTATTCCTGATACAAGCCAGGATGCTGTTGGCCTTCTTGGCCACCTGGGCACACTGCTGGCTCATGTTCAGGTGAACATTGACCAACACCCCCAGATCCTTTTCCTCTGCACAGCTTTTAAGCCACTCTCCTCCAAGCCTGTAGCGCTGCATGGGGTTGTTGTGACCAAAGTGTAGGACTTGGTGCTTAGCCATATTGAACCTCATGCCATTGGCCTCTGCCAATCCATCCAACCTGTCCAGGTCCCTCTGCAGGGCCTTCCTACACTCCAGTAGAGCAACACTTCCGCCCCAGTTTGATGTCGTCTGCAAACTTACTGAGGGTGCACTCAAATCCCTCATCCAAATCATCAGAGAAGGTGTTAAAGAGGGTGGGGCCCAACACCAACCCCTGGGGAACACCATTTGTGACCAGTCACTAGCTGGTTTCACTCCGTTCACTACTACTCTCTGGGCCAGCCACCCAGCCAGTTTTTAACCCAGCAAAGAGTGTACCTGTCCAAACCATGGGCTGCCAGCTTCTCCAGGAGAATACTGTGAGAGACCATGCCAAATGCTGCATGTGTTGGCATATGCTTTTTCTCTGTGTATGTCGGCAACTGCCTTGTACTCTCCCTGAGTTGCCTGTCCTTTCTTCCACTGAACACTAACTCTTTTTCTCCTGGACACTCAGCAAAAGTTCCCTGATTCTCCATGTCAACTACAGTAAATTAGATGTCCTGTAGTAAATTATACGCAGTATTCTTAATAAGTGGATGCAAAAGTGAAATGCCTACTTAAAGTAACCAGACCTTACTTGTCTGGCAAGTTGTTGATACAATCTGCATTAACATAGCAAAGAACTAGACCAATCACAAGATTACAATACAACTTTGATGAGAGGGGCTACTTCAATAGATGTACTAATAAAATTATTTTCTATAAAGTTATATTAAAGAAATACATGAATTTAAATTCATTTGTAATTTCAATAACATATTAAATCTTGGCAGTTTCTGAAGTACCGTGGCCATAAATTTTCTACATGGTTCCTTGTTTTAGAGAAGGCTGATAAGAGAGAGATTGCCTCTCTTCCAAGAGGGGAATGGAAAATCTGGTGGACTCAACTGGATATGGCGTACAAGTCAAAAGTTCTGAAGCAACGAAAAACACTGTCACTGGTGGAAGATGAATTCTTGAGAAGTTGTCATCCAGCTGCTTGACAAAGATATGTTCTCAATGGGCCCACAGTGGAACAGGACACAGAACATGCTTAGAGCTTGTCCAGAACTTGTGGAAAGCACTGGAAATAGCATTTTGGATGCTTTGTAACTTACCTTATCCAGTCTAGTACTGCTGCTGCTTTGCCCTTTTGCTCTGGCCCAGATGTTTCTACTCACAATATGAGAGACACACACCTTGTTCTCCTCACTTGTCTCCAGATCCTGATAGTCTGGAGCACTTGTCTAGCCATGTTAGTCTATTTAGCATTTGGAATTCTGCTTCAGCCAGGATCATGCAATATTTTTTAATCAGCAACAAACGTCTTTTGGTGATGACGGCTTGTTCATCTTACAAGACACTAATCACATGATCCAGAAACATTGCCTTAACTTTGCTCAATCTGCTCAGTCTCCATCAGTGGCTTTCTCTATCAATGATTACATATCAATGATTACATATCTACCAGTCCTTCCTCTGCAGCACCTTATCTTCATGATTTATCTGCCAGTGCTTGTAAACATTATGGAAATGATATAAATAAGCCTCCATTAAATTAAAAATCTTCTGTTGAAAGAGAAATTATTTATTTCCCTCGGTGCAAACTCTAACGTAGTATTAGAAGCCAAAGTCCAGAGCTTCTGTCAAAAGAAAGCAGTGGAGCTGGAAGCAGTGATTTTGCTTGAGGCTGTTTCATCTTGGGTCACAGGAAAAGACATGCTTTGTAGTTTTGTCCTAGGTTTTAAAATCCCACCTCCACTCCTGCTCATGTTATGGGAAAAAGCACTGTTGGTACTCTATATGCATCACATAGAACAATGGAGGCAATAAATACATCCCTCATCTCCAATCTATCCATCTTCAATATGGAGGCAAGTCATTATTTTTGACATCACTGCTGTTGTTGTTGTCTGTCTTCTCAAATCTGGATGGGACCTGCACTAACTACACAAATATATCGGGAAGGAGGTTTTGTTCAAGATATCTCATATAGCTAAACAGAGTAATTGATAGGAAATCCATGGGGAATAACAGCTCTCACATGAATCATGATAAAATGCAGGTTAAAGATTCTGAACTAGATTTAGCTTAATTTGGCTTAAACTTTAAGGCTGAATAAAACAAAACCCTAGTGCTGAAACTCAAAGAACTGCCTTTTGCCAATATCTGATTATGGAGGAAAGAGGGGAAATGTTCAGTGCTAGTTTGCCTATTGCAAATTGACACAAGGACCGTGTGAGGGGAGATTCATTCTTGCTTCTGCCTGGTTTGCCTGGTTGAATGATAGTTATGAGAAAAAATGAAAATCGAGTTGGCATAAAAATTGCAGCTTTTAAATCTTGTTTGCCTAAAACACCTAATTCTTGTTTGGCAAGTGCAATGCCTTGAAATACAATAAATGTAAATTACCTTCATAACAGAGGTTAGCTTAATGAACCTTTTGGAAGTACTGCATATGTTTTATATTATAAAACTGCCACTGTGTATGTGATTAGGCATAGAATTGGAGACGGTTAAGCAAACTACTTCCAGTGCTCTGAAATTGGCTATCTTGCACATGTGGATAAAACTTTTGATATAGCCAGATATACCTGCTGGAAAAATCAGGCTTTCCTGCAGAGTGTTTTAGCAGCAAAGGGATTGACTAGGTGGATCAGAGCAGTTTCTATATTCTTAGATTTGTATATGCTTATAGCATAGATTTAGGCAGAGTAGCACTTAATACAATAGGTATTTAATAAATCTAGTCCAGTGCTGAAAGGATAATACTACCAAGTATGTCATTGATAGCATCTGTGTTTTTTATTTTGTATTTTCAAATACTTGACATAAACTATCTCTTGCACTGCCCCACTTTATATATATACATGAAGGTTAGGTTCTATGTATAATTTAGGAAATTTTAAAACAAAATTAATATTTTTATCCCTTTCTTCTGATGTTATTGAAGTGGTTTATAATTTAATAATATTAGGACTACTTTATAATTTAATCACTTTTGGATATTTACAATAAAATCTAACTTTGTTTATTCAAATAAATAAAGGTGATTAATTATTTTTTTTAAGAATAAATCATTTCTAATGGTTTTCAAGTTTATCTTAGCCTTTGTTCTCTTCTTTATGACATTATGTTAAAATATGTTGTGGCTTTGTTTCTTTTTTTTTGTGTTGTTTCATTTTGTTTTTGTTTCCTTTTCTATAAAGATTTCTAGTTTTCTTTTAAATGAATTGTACTAGTGGCTTTGATTTTAAACTTTGAAACTAAGTTCAATGTGCTAGACAACATTTATATAAATCTACATGATTTATCTATTTAAATTTTAAACTTCATATGATGCCCCTGTCCTTTTTTCCTCATTCCTGAATTTGTTTTAGCTTCCACAAAATCATTTTAAAAGGAGAGCAAGCCAGGATGATTTACTTTTTTTTTTCCCCTTTCCTACCTGGATATAATTTTTGATATTATCTACCAAACAAACAAACAAACAAACAAACAAAAAACAGTAAAATTTTGGAGTACATAAAGAAAATAAAATATTGATTTCACAAGTGTTTTGTATCATATAAATTAAAAAGTGATACAAATACATGAACTCATAAGTCTTTGAATTTTATGACCTTTGAATCATTCTAAATACAATTTGGTTGTCTCAGGGTACAATGAGCTGCTGTTAAATACTGGTTGCTTGCAGAAAGAGATAGGAAACAGAAATGTGTGAGAATGTAATTTTAATATAATTTAAAATTTAACCTTCCAATTGCAATATATACGTTTGTTGTTTTTGCTTTTGGCTTGTACTAAACAGCATTTGGATTATTACACAGGTAAAATATCCAGAGTTATGGCTACTGCAAGCATTGATTAAAGTCTCCAGTGTTCATGAGGTCTGACAGGGATTCAAAGGAGGAAATGTAAAACTTGAAGGTACAGCAGTATAGTGACATTTCACTCTATAAAGCTGCCAATATTTTAATCCTGCACATAAATCATTTTCATCAGTTCAATTCCATATCTTAATCTGTATAGCAAACAAAATTTTGGATTGCATTATATTTAATAATTAAGAATGTGATATCAATTTCCATATATTTTAAGTTCCTGACATTAAGTTAACATTTTTTTTTTTTTTCGTTTTACAAAATAAGAATGATTAAGGATTGGGTCTAATCATGCTGTGAGCAACCAAAGTTTCATTAAACCTTTAGTTTCTCTCCTTAAGTGATGTCTTCCTCAATGATCATGTTGTATTCATTTAGAGTGATGATTGATATGGTAATATATGCAGTGTGATTGAAAGCAACCTTTGTCAATAGGAAGGCCAAATACTCAAACAGTGTATTGGTTGGAGTTTGCTCATTATTGGAGACCTTTCATAGTCATATTGACTTGCTGTCCAAATGTTGTTACTTACCTGATGCTTTCATTGTTTAAATGGTATAGACATTGGTATTGAACATGACTTTTCCCAATATTTGTCCTAAAATACACACATGGCTCAATTATCCACTGAAAATACTTAGGCTTTATTTTTCAGGACATCTAAACAGTACTTCTGGAATAGGGGAATATAAACAAAAATTGGCAACAAAATTTGGCAACAGAGAAAAACAGGGCCCTATACTGATGATGTTAATATTCTGTACTGTGTCTCTCAGCACTCTTTGATTTTAGATTTTTTTTTTTTTTTTAAGAAATACTTTCTTCACAACTCTGGAAGACCAGCAAATCAACCCCCTGTGAGTATTCTAAGGTCACAGAAAATATCTGTCTCCTTAAGTGTGGATTTAGTTATTCAAGGTCTTTTCTATTCTCTTTAGAGATACTCTTCTGGACCGGTTTTGGCTCAAATCATATATTAGACATACCCAGAAAGTGTGGCCTTCATTTAGATGTTAAGGCATTTCAGAAATGTTAGGATAATGCAATTCGCTTCCCTCTTCAAATTCATGATACTTTGAAATTTGCCAATACATCAGGCACCGTTAACTTCTTCAACATATACACAGAGAAACAATAATAAAAAAAAAATGCAAATGGCAGAAAGGTCTTATGGGACTTTGGAGCTGGATTATGTCTTACGGCTTAGTTCTCTTAGCAGACAACTAAGATCTCACTAGGAAGACAGAGAACAGAAGAGAGTTAAATCATGAGTTAAGCATGAGGTATTTCACATATGATGGACATCTCTCCCCCTTACTAGACATTGTAATTACTACACTGAAATAATATTATGAGCATATCCTTGCTTTATTGTCTGTATCTTTCAGAAGATATCTTCAATATCTTCTGGATATCTTCAATATCTTCTGGAAAATCAAAACTTCTTTTTGCTAAATCCTCTACATGCATAATCTTCAAATAATCTTCAATTATTTCCCTTTTTTTTTTTTTTTCCTCTTTAATCTTAAAAGCGGCTAGTTCTATTGCAGATCTTTCCAGGTCATTAGTGACTTTTGAAAATACACTATGAAATGAGATAAAGATGCAAAAGAATTAACCTTTCATATAAGAATGAGAAAAATGGAAAGGGGAAATGGAGGGAACTTTTTTTTCATGTCACCATATGATAACACTTTCCCTAAGTGAAACACTTTCCCACTTAACTAGAAATATCATTCACAATTTCAAATTTATAAAATGCCACAAGTGATTGTGAGTAGCACTGAATCAAGCTTTGATTACATAGTTTTCAATTAAACAGTAAACACTTGCCATTTTCCAATCTCTGATAGTTCCTTCAGAAAATGTGATGAAAGACTAGTTTTTAAGATTTCCAAGATAAGGATATTGACGCAGCAGATGCACTTAATTACTTTTAACGAAAATTAGATAATTTTAATTCTAAAGCCTGAGAAAGTATCTATTCTTGCCATGAAAGCATCTGTATTTGTTTATTGATTTGATCAGCACTGTTTTCCTTCTAAATCCCCCATTACTCAAAGTATCATGAAGCTATGACTTTTTTTAAGTTTGCTAGTACCGTCATCCTTCCTCAATTTGTTTGCTTTTGTATCTCTGCCTGTACATAGTTCCTGAACTCGTAACATTAACCATCATCATAGCACAGTTATATTTGAAGACTGTCAATAATATGCAACTAACCTTGGAACAATTATACCTCTCTACATTAAGACATAAGAATGTTTGTTGTAGAATATTTTGAAAAAGGATCTTTCTCTTGTGCAAGTGTCATAATGCTCTTCCTACATCCCTAGAAAAACGTGCAGGTCTGGTGAATGCCCAAGGTGAAACTTCTTTCATTCATTTCTGAACTGAGCAATCTCTTCAAATTGAATATAAACTCCATAAAGAAATATGTGTGGCCTGGTTAGGTTAGATACAAAGATAAATAATTTATTTCAGAGTTTAGAGAAGCGTTGAGCAATGTCACTTTTTTCTTTCTCTCTTTTTTTTTTTTTGAACTACATATGTAAAAAGCTTTGTTCACGTCTTTGTATTTTTACTTCACTTTTTGTAATGTTACCTTAATTAAAAATAAATAAGAAAATTCAGAACTGCAGATATTTATTAAAAATCTCAGGAGAGAAGCCCTCCAGCTTCCTACAGCATTTAATTTATAGGAATTGAACACTGTGCTGTACTCAGCATATTTATTAAAGAAATAGCTACTCCCTTCCAGAAAAGAGCAGTAAGTATAACTTTAGGTGTTTAAAGTGGTTTTGCTCTACCTTTCTTATAATTCTAATGAGGAAACATTTCCATTTAAACAGGAAAACAAATTAATCAAACCTCAGATTCAGATTACTCCTGTCTATAGTTTTATTGTCTTGACAGTTAATATTGCATTATATGGTGGGCCTTTGTTTTGTCTATATTCTAATATCAGTTATGTAAACTCATTTTTTTTTCCACTTTTAAAATCAAAAATTTTCTGAGACTTTAAAAATCTACTACCAGTAACAAAATGGCATAACCAGTTCTCTGACTCTTGGGCTTTATATGTGGGAACCAAATTTCCCACTGAGGATCCCCATAATGCTGGCAAAAATTGCTATGTTTGCTACTAATCTCTTTCATATTTATGCAAAGCTATCATCATATAGCACCTGAATTCCAAGGCATGTCCTGTTTTTAACAAATGGGAAAAGCATGGCACCACGTGCTCTGGTCTGTGAGAGGAAGCTAGAAAGAGGGGGAACTTTCAGATGTTGAAATATAAAGGAGGAAGAGAATATGAGCAGCAAATGTTATGAAAGACAATTCAGAAATGTAGAAAGGAACCTGAGCTATGCAATGAGAAACAAAAGAGAGGACAATGTCCCTGATGATGGGCACATCATCATGGACACTGATCACTTTTCTTTACATGGTATTTGGGGGCAGATATGATTCCATGCTTCTTGTCTTCTAAACTGTGAAGCACAAAACTTTCTAAACTGGAAACTATTCCAATTAGTAGGATTATTATTTTTTTTTCCAAAGTTAGGAAAAGAAATACGAAAACAGGAAAATTCAGGTCATACCATCTTTATTTTCTGGTAATATAAGCCAGTAAGTGCTGTTTTTTAATCATTATTAATTGCTTTCTATATTGCAAGCCAGCCCGGAGTCCAGAAGGCTTCGAAGTACCTAGCATTTTTGAGTAACCTCTTCTGATGTAGAGAAAGGAGAAAAAAAGCTTTTGTGGGATTCCTAACGGAAAGAAGCCTTCTGGAAAAAAAAAAAAAAAAAAAAAAAAAAACGGTGTTCCCTTGGCATGGGTTATACTGTGAGGGAAGTTGACAGGAAACAGCTAGGCTTAACCAAACCAAATCTGCACATCTGTTTTATAACTTTACAGCTTACCATAACAACAACAAGAGCGAAGTTATTTAATGAGTGTGAATAAACTACTCATGCTGGTAAAATGTGAGTAGCCATGAATCAAGAGCAAGAAGAGACCCTAGCTGTGCAATAGTTTACAATGGGCACTGAGGACACTATGAGCAGTGAGGTTTGAGAAAGCTGTTTGAATTGGAAAGGAATTATTATTTTTTACAAGGAATAGAAAAGATTCTGTCCGAGAAGTTTCCCTTTGGTACTGAAGACCTGAAGTGCTATATGCTTTTCAAAAGAAATGAAGCACTGCAAGGACTGCTAAGAAAAGATGAAGGTTGTTTAAAAAAAAAAAAAAAAGCCAATCAAACAGTGAAATATTTCTCCATTTAGTTGTGAGCTTTTTCCACAGTACAGTACTGGGGAACAGTAATGTGTGTGTGAGGAAATCTGACAGATCTATCTGATCTGCAAAAGCTGAGGTATTCTATTTATTTTCTTTTTCCTGATTGACTGCACTGCACCATGTACAATGTACCTTTGATCTATGCTAAGGTACTTACAGACAATTACAACATTTATCAATAGTATGTATCAAAATTATTGGAAGAAAAAAAAGATATTTCGTTACAAGAATTTCAGGTGAGTAGAGAAAAGTGATGGGAGAATGTAAAAATGATGTGATGAAAAACAGGAGAATACTTTTGGAAAACAAACTGTCCTATGCTAAAAAACAATAGGAAAAAAAAAAAGTGGGGGCAGGATTTAATGTATTAGGCAAGTGAGTTTAAAAGTCTTTTCAGAATACTGGATTCAGAACTTTTTTTGCATTGAGAATGACAGGTATGGAAATAAATGTTTGATTAAAACTGGGAATGTAACAAGCCTAGAAAGTGTGTGCAAATAGTGTAGAATCTGTCAATTTTGTATGTGCTGATTTGGAATTTAAGAGTAGTGAAGGAACTGCAAAAGGAGAAAGTCCAGAAACATAGCTAAGCTAATGGAAAGAAGTTTGAAGGAAAATATGAGGTTGTGAGAAATGTAGGAATTAAGAGCAAATGGGGGGGGCCGGTGGAGAGATAACAGAAGGGATAGAGTGGGCCATTCCCTAGGTTCCTTTCAGTAGATGGAGACAGAAATAGAGATGATGAATTTCTGGGTTAGTTTAAGGTGCAGAGGAGTAGACAGAATAATATGAAAGAGGGGCAAAGAAGTGAAGGATATACCTAAAATTAGAGACCATGGTGATGACTGGGGAGAGTGAGGTTAGGTAGGGAAAGAAGAATCTGTGAGCACCACAAAATCAGAGAGGATGATAGCTTGGAGATCATAAATATGAATGAGTGACCGTCTGTGGAAGACTGAGGTGTAGTGAAGGAGAACAAGCAGTGATCTCACAGAAAAAGTACAAGAAGGTAAATAGAATGAGTTGTTTTTGTTTTGTTTTGTTTTTCTTTACTTTCCCATTTAAACAAATGAATTCTTTATTACATGATACAATTTTCTTCATACTTAAATTAAAACTGAATTTTAAATAGTTTTGTTTTATACTTCCAAAGACCTTTCTATGGTTGCCTCTGTGTACTATTAGGGAAAAGAAATACTACAAAATGTCATGAATACCAGTAATCAAAGAGTGACTTTCTCAGCAAACAGAAAGATAACTTCATGTCTGCAGGCTAATTAACCAGAGTTTAATTTTCTGTATTCAGTGTAAGTGCATAGAAAATAAATATTTTCTTGGTCTATGCCTGCCTGTTATATCCAACTCCAACCGGTATACCGATAGTGTTTTCTAATATCTTTCCTCAATGACACATGACTATAATTTTTAGTGTATCAGATCTGTTTAGAGATGTCCCATATTTAATGGTATAAAAATATAATTATCAATGGAGAAAATGCACTAACTTGGGGAACACCCATCATGAGAAGAAACTTATTGCTTTATGTGCATGAACACTAAGCAAAGGATCTTGGTTTTTGTTTGAGGTTTGATTTATTTTTTTTTGTCAGAATTCTCATGCCCTAGTGTTTTGTTGATTTTGATTGCTTCTTTTTCTTTTTGTTTTTATCTTATAACCTGTCATATGACATGTAAAACGTATAAAATGAAGCCAAAATTGCAACTTGCTGCAAATTAAACTGAAAAAAAGAGCTGCATCTGGCCATCCTAAAGCTATGAACTGAGTCTTCATGGGTGGATGATTTTATTTCAAGTCACTCCTTTTCAATATAATTGCCCCAACTACACACTTCCTTTCAGAGGGCTTAAGATCTGAGCGCAGGCAGTGTTGACATAAGTTATATGAATAAGTGTCATGGTGTGGGAGTTACCTCAGATGTGAGATCAGTATTTGTGCAAATGGTACACAATGGCACACAAATAAGTACCTGAGTGACATGAGTGTCCTAAAGGGATTACAAAAGAATAGGAAAGAAAATGTACAGAAACCCACAAAGACAATAACAATTCTTCAGAAACACTAAGCTCCAACATGAAACACAACTTCTAAAGTGTGATATTGCACTTTGATGATATGCCTTTAATGCATGCAACTTGGAGATGATACACTGTTATTGGAGACTTATCAGGACTGATGTACAATGCAGAGGCGTTTGCTTTGATGAACTGGAATTTGATGTTACGAATCCAATGGCAGCAATGAGATGCATTACTACCCCTAGCATTCAAAGGCTTATAGTTAAAATTACCCTATATTAATACATAGACATATACAGGACAGAAGCAAATCTTTATCTATTTCTGTCCTCTATCACAAAATTCTTATTTGATTCAATATTTTGTACTGCTTATGTGTTTCCAAATTAATCTTGCAAAATAGGACTTAATCTTTATAGCTACACTAAATGTTCATATCACTATGCATTTATATTATTCTAGACTTATTACTGTGAGATTTATGCATATTGTATGAAGAAGCTAAGGAAGAGAAAGAGAAATGTGAAGAGAGCTTTTTTTCCTTTGCTTAAAAAGGATTTTAGACATTTAAAATAACTGAGAAGAGTATAAAGAGGAAAAAAAAAAAAGGAAAAGTAAATTGTTGGAGCTGAATTTTTAATTATAAGATGAATATTTATTGGAAAGAAAGTTGGAAACTTTTAAAAATTGCAGATACATAAGTTATAGCTGCTCTGGTTATCCTGTTTGCCATGTTTTATACAGTTTTAGGACTACCAAACACTTAAAAATAATGTAAACTTGTGAAGAGACTGTGGATATAGAAGCCACAAGGAGCTGTATAGGTTTCTGAAGTTTTTTAAAACTCTGTTTAAAATTTTAATGAAAAGGGAAAAAGATGTTTGTTTGTGATTCTGGAATTTTGAAAAAGTAAATATTACTGTATAATTCTTTCTTTTTTTTTTTAAACAGATGTACATAAAACCTCCAGCAAATTCCTGGGCTCTGGGCAAATTACCACTGCATGATTGCCTTACAATTTATTATTATTATTATTATTTTTTCCTTAGGTTTGCATAAAATTCAAAAACAGGACAAGATCTAACCCAGTTTAGCCATTCACAAAGATCTTATTCACACTTGGGCAAACTACATATGTAACTCACAGGTGTATGATGTATTCTAAGAACAGACTGGAGAACTTTGAGACTGGGCTTGTCTGTTATACAGCTTGCAAGCTTGCACATACTGTCTTTGGTAGAGCATTTTGGATGTTTACAATGTGTGCAGGCATATCCAGATAGGCAGCACACAAGATGAGACATTCATGCATATTGGGAAAAATAAAACATATTACAACAATATTGTCAAATGTTGCAGAGAACAAACATACTGATAGATATAGAAACATTCAGTAACCTTCTGCCTTTTTTTTTTTCCTAATTTGAAAGATGTAGGTATATATTAACTTATTATGTTATAAAGTATTATGTTAAAAGGGCTAAAAAGTAGGTAAAACTCGCCAATTTTTATGTGTCGGTCTTCTTTATCAAAAGCTAGAAATATGGAACAAATGAACAATTCAAAATATTATGATTTTTTTAAATATTTTTTTTTTAGTGTTCTTCCTTCCTTCCTTCCTTCCTTCCTTCCTTCCTTCCTTCCTTCCTTCCTTCCTTCCTTCCTCCCTCCCTTCCTCCCTTCCTCCCTTCCTCCCTTCCTCCCTTCCTCCCTTCCTCCCTTCCTTCCTCCCTTCCTTAAGCATACTCAGTGATGTACTACAGGTGTTTCAGTAGTCACTGTTAAATTTGTTTTTGTTTTTGTTTTTTATATCTACACCTTCATACTCATTGTTTCAGATATTGTTCACAAAAGATGGTTCTGATAACAGTAAGAAGACAGTTCTGTACCATGTCCTGTCTAAAGGTCTGAAAATAATTTACCTACATTAATGAGTTGAACTGGTATTGACTTTCCAAATCAATGATATATTATCCATGCTTCACATTGAAGAAGGAACTGAGGAAAATATCAGTTATGCAAATTGCCCAGAATTGTGCCTAAAACTAGAGGGAACACTTTGCAGTTTAATTAAAATCAGACATTTAAGTACATTCCTTCATAAACAAACACACATTCATGCAGCTTTTTATCATGTCACTAAAGTACAACACACCATTCCAGAGACAGTCTTTGTGTAGGCTGCCTCCCTACTGATCTATTTGTACAAAACACTTCTGAAAACTATTACATTTATCAATTCATTAAGCATTTTTAAGTATCTTACCTTATTTTCTCTAGTAGTTTGATTTTTAAAAGTTATCTTCCTGTTTCAAGACAGGCAGAAGAAGCCTAACTTTGGCTCCATATGTAATATGTTTTTTTTTTTGTTTTTTTTTTTTTATGTTGTTCTACTTAATATTAAATGTATGTTACACTACCTGTGTATCTTGTTTGTGACATGCTATACTTGGTTCACTTTTTAATTTGTCTGAGCTTGTCTTATCATCACAGATGTAGTCTGTTATTGATTAAATAATTAATTTAGCCGTCCCCAAGAAGACAGATCTGCTTATTGTCACAAGAAAGTTGATATACTATACTTTGTTTACAAAGGTTGTACAACAGTCAGAAAGTAATGTATAACTACAACATTTTTATAGATTTTACATATTATGTGCATTTCATTAACCATTACACCCATTGAGAAATGTATATTTATTAGATAAAAATTGAAATTGACACTAAAATAACTCATATTTATTGATTATTCTCATAGAAAAGAGAAACAGGAAGAACTCAAGAGGTGAATTAACTTAAGTACTTTTTTAAAAATCTCATCAGGTTTGCTAAACTGTCATATTTAACTATTTTAATTCTGCTTGAATACACAGAAATTTCCTCCAGCCTTCTGAAGTTTCATTGTGAGGGTATGAAATATTACATATAACCATAGACACATGGATTCTGCTTCTCTGAAAGAACTTCTCACACATATTCAGTGGGTTAAGAAGAGTTTATCTTGTTAATCCTGTGCTTTAAAATATAATCCTACTCCTACTTTGACACTACACTAAAGTAGGCATATTTTAAAGTGACAGTTCTAAGAAATACTGTTCTTTGTTCATGCTCCCCCTTATCCACTTAGAGTCCTGCCCAGAACCTGCGTTAACATATGGACTAAAAAAGTGATCATCCTCAAAATTCTCTTTTTCAATTGCAGATCTCCAACCATTCACAACTTTTAGTCCAAGTTTGTGGAATCCATGTACTGCTCAGGGGCTCTCAGAAACAGGGTCTACAGGAGATTTGAAGATTTGGATACAAGGGGCAAGAAGAAGGGAGTACACCAGATCTAAAGGTGTGCTCAGCACCTAACTTACATCCTACTGAAAATGCTGTATGCAGCAGAAACATTTTCAAATAATTATCATTAAAAAAAAAAATAATAATAATAATAGTAAAAATGATGAACTTTCCATATTTGAAAACTGTTCTTTCCTGCATATGGGCCCGATGCACATCATTTTGTCAGCTAAATAAAAGTACAATAGTCTTCATTCCATTTAAATACATAGAAACAATACAAAACAAACAAAAAATATTTTTTAGGGACTGATCAAAAACTCAAAAAAAAATAATCCATAATTCACAAGACATTTCATTCTTTATGTAAACATATTATTCAGAAGTTGAGTATTTTCTTTTTAACAACAAAAAAAAAAATACTGCAGAAATTAGCAAGCATGCTAACTAGCAAAACTTTTTGAGTTAATCTCCAAGTGCAATGTGATATGTAGATACAAGAGTTTATAGACCAAATAAATAAAGAGTTTATATACTAATTATACTATATACTAAATAAAGAGTTTATATACTAAATGATCAGCAAAAAATTAGCTTATCTTACTGCAGCAGTTAAAAATGAACACTTAAGAAATTTGGCAATACTTTAGTTCACTTTCTAGGCAAAATTTTCATTGTATGTTATTTATATATTAATTTTACATCATTTGCATTCAACAAAATTTGCCCTGTGTGTGCAGTGTGCTATTACAATTCCAAAAATCATGATGATAATATATTTGCTTTCTGAAGGAGTTTAATAGGGAGAATTTTATTGTTCTTATTACTCAAACAAACAAACAAAAACACAGAGTGAATTTATAAGTATGTACATGTTCATGGATGTCTGTGCCTTTTACATAATGCGTATATAGTGTACCTAATATGCATATTAACAAAGTATGTAAAGAAACATTTTTGTGAATAACAGACACAATTCTTTGAATAATGTGTTAATATTTTCTCACAAGTTTTAGGGTTATTTTTCACACAAAATGTGAATGTTATTGATGAATATCCTTCTGTAGAACCCTCCAGTGAATTCAAATTATACAAGATTTTCGATTTATGTATTTGTCATTTTTATAAGTTTTCACACACTTTGTTTGAATAGAAACAATGATTCACATATAAAGAAAAAAAAATAAAACTATATTTTCACAAAAAGGGTACAAATTATTGATAAACACACCTATGTGTGCAGATTGGTAATTTCTCAAAGGTTATTTGGGGTCATAATTGTAAATCTCATTACCTTGCTTGAAGGAGAAGGTCTCTTTCATTATTACAGTGCCGAGGTCCATATCCCTGAAGCTAATTGCAAGGTATTGCTTCAGAGTTCTAATTGTTTGCCATCAAAATAGCTGTGTAAGCTTGATTAACAGTGTTCAGCAACATTCATAATAGTCTAAGCCTGGTCCTGCATAAAATAGAAACTGGGAAAAAATCAATAAGATTTAATAAGATCAGGAACAATCACTTACAATAGTACATCAATCACACAAAGTAATAGGTGCAGGATTTGATAGGGTCCTGAACTGCCTGAGAGATTCATAACCAGTACTCGTTAATGATTTGTTCATTTGCATTTTATCAATCCAACTACAGCTGACAAACAGAAGGAGCAGTAAGGAAACATGTTGACTTAAACTCATCAGAGTTTGCAATTAAAAAGTAACAGATAACTTAATAGCAAGATCAGATTAAACCATAGATGTGGAGTGAGTATGTATTTGGTTTTGCTGTGAGATTATAATAATTTACCACACTGTAGTGGCTATTTTTATTCCCATAATCCCTCCGAACATCTGATTATGTCTGAGCAAAAGCACAACAAAATATAAATTTTTAAATTCTCTTCGATGCTTCACAATGTTTCTCTCTTATTGCATTTTACATAGTGTAATGGCATCACAATATTTAATATGAAACATGCATATTGCCTTGTTTTTATGCCCTTTTAAATAAATAAAGCCCTGGGCTTTGCCTTGGGCCAAACTCATATCAAACACAAAACCAATAATAATGAGATGTCTTGTTGGTGATTATTATTTAGCATTATATACTGTATCTGTAGATTTTACATCTTTCTAAAATGATTAGGTTTTGTTTACTATATGTTTTTTTTTTAATTGTCATAATGGTTAATGAATAAACATCAGATCTCATTTATCCAGTCTTGCTTGTTTGTAATACATCAATCTTTTGTTTAAAATAAGAAACCCAGAGCCAAGCAAAACTAAAATGCTAAAAAAAACAACAAAAAAAAAAAAAAAACCATGAGCTGCCTTGTGTGTGGATGAGTTATTTAGAGTGATCTTGTGAGACTATCTGCAGAGCATGTTTGTTTGCCTCTTTTTCTTGGATCCATTTTGATGAATGCCTTGTTACAAACTAGATTATGAGTATCTCTTTTCTGTGGAGCAGCTTGGCCTGTTAAAATTAGTTATTCTAATTTATATCCACATTAATATTCTCTAGTGCCTTCCTGTGTCCTTTCACTACAATTCCAAACTACAATTTTTCCAAATGAAATCTTAAAATACTATTTCTGGGTTTTTTAAAAGTATCTTTTGACTCAAAACACATAATAGCAGGATACACTTTTTGTTCATTTTAGTCAGCTACCAAGTTACAAAACTGGAGCAGGGAATTCTAAATCAGTATACATAACTGTTGCATCCTCCTGATGCCATCCAATATTAGTACAAAGACAAGGTTGCTTTATTGTATGGATTAAAGTAGAGATTGCAATCCAATGGTTTGATATGGCAAGAACTGGGTTTGGGTTTTCTGTCTTACGGCAGACCCTTTGACCTCAGAGGCTGTAATGGAGGAGCTTCACAGGTTAGGTGACACTACAATTTTTGACGGAAAAGAGTGACTGAGCTTAGAGCCTTATCTATGCTGTGATTTTAAGGTTATACAACTATTGTCTCAGTCATACGAGTTTCATGGAGAAAGAAATAAGTTGGTGGCTTTGTCAGAAAATTGGCTCAATCTCTAACTGGATTTCAGAAATTACATTCTCTATACTGATATTCTGGCATGTGTAGAAACTTTCAATTAGTGTATCTGTCATGGATTAATAATACTAACTTTTAGTATTATAGTAATTTCAATTTTTTATAACTTTACAAATATATTCTGGGTAATTTTATCCACAAGCTATAGTATGATCAGAATAGCAATAAAATAAGGGAACGATTTGAAATAATTCTTGTGAAGAGGATATTCATTTTTTGCTCTTGTGCTGGCCACGACTAATTTGTGATTTTTACAATATATTTGTTTCAGAAAATTGATGTTTCATGCATAGAAACTACAGACTTAGATATTAGATATCTAGATTAGGTATCTAGATATCTAATCTAGATATCTAATTTCTTAGATATTTTTGGCTAAAAGTATTAATTTGGCTACTAGAAGTGTGAGAATCAAGAGACATGCTATTAATTCCTCTAAGTAGGCTTGATAAAATAGGATCCCTGGTCAGCTGCTGCTACAGTCTCCCCTATACGTTGCTGCTTATGACTCACAGACACCCTACAACATCTTCTAAACTGCTGGAGTCACTAGCTAGAATAAGCCTGGGCTGATTTCCATTCAGGTTGAGTCCCAGTAGCAGACTGTAACCAGAGCTAATATGTGTCCTATTCAACCATGACTATGATGAGGACAGTCTCCTCAGAAGGAGGAAGCACAGAGGGATGGAGCCTTTTCAATTTACTGGCAGATGTGAGTTAAAATCTTCAGTACCAGATTATGTTCTCTGTTCCTTGATTAAACACATATTGCACTTTCAGGGACAAACGTTCAATCTTAAATGCTGTGACTGTAATGCAGTCTGTAAACCTCTTTAAAGAAACATAAATTTAAAAGGAAATTTCTCTCAATACCCTGCCTCAGATTCCCCAAATACATGAGAACAAGGCCAGTTACTTTTACTTTGTAATTATTTGTTTTCAGATGTGTAAGGCCTTTTTGAGGGACAAAAACATGACAAGGGCTGGGGATGGACTTTTTTCATCTGGCTGTGGCTGGGCTGCATCTTTTAATAGGATTTCTTTCTTGGGAAACCCTGAACCATAGAGTCCATTGCAGCATACTACCAGTCTAATGCCTGGTAGCATTGCTCTGGTGTCACAGCTCAGACCAGATAGATCTTCGATCATCCCAATAAACAAGGCTGGGCATAAAAGATCAGAGCAAGGAAGAAACATCTGTAATGGCCTGGAAGAGGAGAGTTACAAGAAACCAAGGCATATGTCATGTGTAGGGAACTGGAGAAAGCTGCATGATACCAACACACACTTGCAGGTATGTCCAGTTATTGATAAAATCAAATGTTGTCATTTCTACTTCTATGAATATATCCTTGCTTGGACACTCAAGAGGCAATAATTAATGTTCTGCTCTCTAAGGGCCAACTCAGGAGACGTTCTCTAGAGAAATTTCTCCATCAAACCACCCTATGGAAAGATGGAATATATAATGAATAAGAAATACTCAGAATTTCAAGGAAATTTGGAGGAAAAACAGAAATTTCACATAATTTATTACGGAGTAGACCTACCAGATAAATTTACAAATTGTATTAAAAGCATGAAAACAAGTAAATAATTTTCTGAGGAGTCTAATAAAAAGTGGTACCTTCCACTATCTCTGTATTTTAGTTTTTTTTTTGTTTGTTTGTTTTTGTTTTTCATTCAACAAGGGCTGTCATTTTCCTCAATCTTGTAATGAATCATTGATCTAAAAATATTATATAACAAAGCTTATTCTTTTGCTCGAAAAATATACCAGAGTGCAGCTTTTAGAAGCAACTTTTCCAGTCTCTTTTCGAAGTGTTGTTAAGAAGTGCT
Source organism: Anser cygnoides (assembly GCF_040182565.1). Taxonomy (NCBI): domain Eukaryota; kingdom Metazoa; phylum Chordata; class Aves; order Anseriformes; family Anatidae; genus Anser; species Anser cygnoides. Next base: position 131,328,293 of record NC_089874.1, read on the forward strand.
TTAATGCTACTGCTGCTGAACTTTTATATGTGACATGATCACATTATTCTAGATTTTGTGGGTGTTTAAATGTCTAACAGCACTATATTCCTGTTTCTTTGTAGAAAGAAGTGATTAGGGAAAACTGTTATATATTAAGGGTGACCAAGAAGGAAAATACTCCAATAGGTTGATCTTCCACAGGACGTACAACATGAAGGCAAGATTTAATTCTGGGCAAAAACTGCTGGTCTGTAAAGACATTAGAATGTTTTCCACCCACAAAGGAGAGAGAGAAAAGAAAGGATTTCAGCAATATGGCACTGATTTGTGTACAGTAAAGGAGCACAAAAAAAAGTGTTATTACCTAATGCAGACAACTGATCTGTACATTGGTTGTGATGCCCACAGACACGGCAAATGACAATCAGGGTTAATGCCAGTGACAAAGTAGAATTGCAGACAAAGGTAATAAATAAATAAATAAATAAATAAATAAAACCATGATTGTGAAATTCCTAATGTTAAGCATGAGTTGACGTGTTTCCAAATCCGGTTTTAAAAACAACAAAATAAAAATAATGCAAACACTTAAGAGGGTTTTTTAGATAATACTGATACCATGCAAAACTTGAAGCCAGGTTTGAGCAAACTCCAGTTTGGAAGGCTTTATGTTTGACTTCCATTATTTCAGGCTTTTTCTCTAGAATACTTAAAATATATGCTTAATCTATTTATTTATTTATTTATTTTAGACTTGTCACCATCTTGTCATTTTTTGTCATGTATATTATTCCAGAAGGATTTGATGTCTGGAGTGATTGCATAAATCAACTCAACTATGTCACTACTTATAAGTTTGCAATGTGTTAACTCTCTTCATAATTTACATAATGTTTAAATAAAATACCTTCTTTTTCCCTTACCCTAACATTAATGTGATTAGAATCAGTAGAAGCGCTGTAATTTTCTTGTAAGGTGTGCTTTTCACCTACGCTTGCTTATTAGAAGTATCGTTTCTAAAACTAGCAACTTGTGATCAGATTAGCTGTCAATTTTTTTTTTTAAGAACAAAAATACATTATAAAATATATTATTTTTTCTACTTAGTATTCCCATTACAGTAAACAAACATCAGAAAATTGTTGCTTTGTCTTTTCTATTTCCATGCTTACATCTAACTGTAAGGAGCAGTGGAATACATCTTCTGATATATTATGCAATTAAATTGATGGATGGTTAATTGAGTCGGTATGGCATACCATATGTGTATTCCTGACCTGAATGTCACTGGTCAGATTAAGGCTTCACACATTTGGCCAAGGAAAATATGCTGTTATTGAGAATGTGGCTGTAGATAGGATAAGGATTTTAGTCCAATGAAAAAATCATCATAACAGGCTTTGCTCTTTGGTTGTCAGGGCACTGGCTGCTTAGGAGTCCAGCTGTAAAGAACTTTAAAAATGAAAATTATTAATTAAAAGCTTACTGCTTACACAGCCATTAACTTTAGCTGGCTCTTTATTTGATAGCCCTTATTGTATGACATGTTCTCATCACAGTGTTTGTGCTTTGCACATCAAAAATCATGTCTTATTGGAATTTATTTTGTCTTTAGTTAGGTTTTTTGGTTTTGTTTTTGTTTTTGTTTTTTCAAATGTTCATCTTTTTTAAACAACTATTTTTTCTTATTGGCAGGCATACTTACGTAAGCAATAAAGTAGCAGAAGGAGGGGAGCTCATATATATTTAATGACATTGACGCATAGACATCAAATCACATACACACACAGAAACATGCATGTATATATGATTACATCACAATTTCAAATAATGGGTATTGTTAGAAGTGCCTTGCTAAAACATTGTGTTCACAATGATTAGTCCTAGTTTTTGGCAGATTTAATATTTCTGTTTTATCTTATTTATCTAAATAATATTTCATGACGTTCTATTTTTTGTCAGCTATTTTGCATATTTTTCTTCTAAACCAGTTATAATGGAAGCTATTTTAGCTGCACAAATGTTTTAAAGTAAATTATGTTATTTTACAAAATTATTGCAGTAGAACATACATCTGAGCAATAATGTTTTATCTTTGACATTGCTTTGATGACTCATCCATTTTGACAAGTAACTGTCTGCTTTAAAGCTATTTAGTTTGCATCAACACTGAGATAAAATTAGACTTGAACAATGTGTACTATAGAAGCAAAAATATACTGTCACTATATGGTTAGAAAAACTAAGATTTGTAATGGGAAAAACAGCTAATAGAGAAATATATTTTTTTCAGTCATTGTTTATTGTAGCAAACTTGTGTATCCTTTGTCCACTGACTTAACCTAGAAAAAGAGTAGTACTGCCTCTGCTGCATAATTTGTTACTGCCACATTGAGGAAGATTATGATAATGTACATATAAAAAAAAATGACAACAATGGAAGAGTCCTGTAATTGTGAACTAAATTCAAGGAGGCTGCTCTGAGCATGAGAACTAAGAGTGTCTTCATTATGATTAGCTTACCTTTTCAAGTGTTCTGCTCGGAACCTCTATCACATAAATTGAGGCAGGAACTTTTATTATCATCACTATAGCAACTGCAGGGAATTTTATTTCAAAACAGTTGGCTACCTGAAAATTTTCTCATGATGGAAAGAACAGCAGATGATATATATACATTTTAATTCATTTTCTTTTATTCTTGTTTTGAAGTGTTCCATAAATGAGTGTAGGGATTATTTATTTATTTATTTATTTTGAACATAAGATGTCCGATTACATCTTAAATTAGTTTGCTAATCCAGCTTTTTCTTTTAGAAGAAAAAAAGTAGCGGTGGATCTTGATTGTAACATTACATGTAAAAATTTAATTATGCTAAGATATGGAACATTTCAAATTGGCCCATTTAATTCACAATTCTCTTCATTGTTTAATTTTTGAGCTTAGCTGTTACCTGGCTTTTCTTTTGACTTTGATCTTAAATCATAGATCCTCTCAGCAAGAATAGTGGTGTGTATTTTTTTATTATCTTTTTTTTTTTTCCATGGTGTTCCATATTCTGTGCCTAAAGAAAATGAATAACTACACAGATGAGTTTGCAGAGGATGTGAGTGAACTGCAGATGCACATAGAAATTGAATGCAAAACCAAGAAAGTCTCTCTCTTTTGTCCATAAAAGGACTGATCACATGTTCACAGCTGGAATTTTTAGGCAGAACCTTTTTCTCCTAAAACTGCACAAGCCCCCTATTGTTGCATTTCTGTAATTACAAAACTAGCATCATACTACAGACAACAGTAATACTTCAGAAATTGGCACAAGACGTTTATTGCAACCATATAAATGAATTTCTATTTTACTCCAATTTCCACAGTGCTATTCTGATTTTCTTTAAAATCAAGAGAGCAAAAAGACAGTGTTTTGAAATATGTGATTGCTTAAATGAGCAGGGAGACCTGTAGAAATATTTCTGCTGCCTTGAAACCTTTTTTCCTCCATAATACATATGAAGGATTGCAAAAATTCATATTATTTATGCATTGGGGCTGGTGTTCATTGTGAAAATGTTGTGTATCTCAAAGGTACCCTATATACCACATTTTAGTCACTGCTTTAACAAGTGCCGATTTTTTATTGAAAAATACAGCATAAAGTCTCCTGCAATCTGCATTAATAAGGTGATCACATGACAGGGGCTTCCTCAGCCTTCTTTGTCATTTGCATCTTCCTTGTAGCCAAAATTCTCTAAACTCTTCCCAATAAAGACGAATATTTTGTGCATCAGATTTCAGTGTGCTCTCATGTCCACTGTGAAATGGAAATATGATCATTTGCTTTCATAGACAGGAAGGCACTTAAAGGGTTGCTAAAGATGAGAATGTAGCATTGAATGCAAAATAGTCCATGCAGTTGAATGTTTCAGATATTTTGTACAAGGTCCAGTTTTGTCTGATATAGTTTTAAGACTCTCACCAGGGTACCTAACTTAAGAGTCAAGTTGTCCCAAGTTCCTTACATAATTTGTGTGGAAATGTTGCCCCTCTAGAAAATAATCAGAATAGCTTTCTGGAAGTGCCTTTCTTCTTCCAGAGCCTAGGGTCATTGTACTCTTCCTTTATTATCCTCCCATCAGTAAAAATCCATCAAGTAGAAATATTTTCTCTCACTAACTTCTCACAGTGGAAATGCATGTTTTTCAATTGCAAATTTTTTGTTGTTGATTGTTTTCTAGCTTTGCAAGCTACAAAATCTTGAAGGACATGCTAGTCCATGAGGGCAGATCTTGAATGCATTGCAGTTAATGGAAGTTTTGCCAGTAAATTCTCCAGGAACAGTATTTCACCCCTACGCACAAATTAAGAATAAATTAATGAATTTCCATGTCTTGGAAATGCCAGTGTGATAAGTTGGGTAGATGTGTGAAAGATCAGAGATGAAATTCTTTTTCAGTTCTACTTAAATAATTGATAACAGGACATTAGATATTAGAGTCCATAAAAATATAAGTGACTGTGGAAGAAAGTGCTAGTGCTTTGAAAATATATCTCTAGTCATTGAATTAGCTGTTGCATTTTATTTATTTATTTATTTTATTTTTGAGATATTGATTTAATAAAGCATTGGATTTGTAAACTAATCCATATAGGCCACCTCCAGTATTTAACTGAAGTCCCATCAGCGTCAGCTTTTCTCTGCATGGATTCATTGTTCTGCTAGTTCTTATCCACTTGCAGTGTTAGGATGTTAGCAATGTGCAGAAATCTATGTACTTGTCAGGACCCTGGGTGCCCTCACAGGTTGTACCACCTCATAGGTTTTGACTGCCTTTATTCAATCAGCTCTGACATGGCACAACTGTGGGGTCTTGGTCACAGCTGAAGAACCTTGTCAGGAGGTCTCACTTGGTATCTAACTATTTTCAGGCCCTTGCCCTGCATCCTTACTGCATCCAGCTCTTGCGTCTTGTTGATCTTGATCCTGACCTATTGGCATCCTGACCGAGGGCTTCACCCTGGGCCTGGTGATCCTTGAGTTGAGGCTGTCCTCCTCATCAACCCTGCCCAGTTCTCTTCATTGGGCACAGTTGGATGGTGCTCCATCAATATGACTCTGCCATGTATGCCTGGACATCACGCACATCTACTGGCTTGACTCCCTTTGTGGAGCAGCCCCCTCACTCTGCTCCCTGGTAATGCAAATGCCAAGGGTCAGCCAGTAAGAGGTAGATAATCAATACTCCAACAAGCGTTGTTCAAGAATTTCTTTGTTGATTTATTTATTTATTTTTCCCCATTCTTAGTACCAGCTTTGAAAAACTTTCAGCTGAAAATATTTGCATATCTGGAATGTTTTTTGGTCAAGATATAAGAAAGAGTACGTGCAATATATCCCAGATTATCCCAGCTTGGATGACATGTTGACTGTCAAGAACATAGAAGTGCTGATTGAAATCTGTGTTTTGTTGGATTCAGGCCAGCAACTTGAACCTGAGCTGCTATGCAGATCCTTTGTGTCCTCAGTGCTCATATACTCCTTTATAAGATAATGTTCCACTTGGCAAGGCAAACATTGTGCCAGAAAATGGATGATTAACTCCACAAGTAAAGGATTAAGGTGCTTGTTTGTGATTTTGATTAAGGAATTCCAGCTTTAAATTGTGCTTTAATGTGCATTTGTCTAATAGAACAGTTACAACAGAAGGACACATGGCAAACACGGATAAACCCAAGGACTGCAGCATCAACATGGGATGCTGGGCCCTGGAAAGTAACTGTTTGAATCTCATTTCTCAAACACAGATAGAAGAAGGAGTCAGCACACAACTGGCTATCTGTGGAAAGCTGAATGATTTTTCCTCAAGGTCTCTTTATGCAGAAAATAGTAGTGTTGAAGTAAGAAATAGAATTTTATTTATTTATTTATTTATTTATTTATTTTCCTTGAAATCCCAGCTCCTTCCTGTTTGTATAAAGAACTACCTTTTTCATATCCTGATCCAGTAACGGTAGCATCTAAAAATAAAATTAAAAAAAAAAAAGGAAAAAAAAAACTCTCTCTCACTTTGATCTTCCATGCTTTTCTTGAGCATCAAAAATAAACTTTGTAATAAGGAGGTGCTTTTTGTCTTTTCCAGTTCATAATTTTCAACCCCTTGAAATCCTGGAAATGATAACTTGTGCATAATTCATTTAATAAAAATTCTATATTTTTATTTGAATTATTTTAATTCATTTAGGAATCAAATTAACCTCATTTTTCTCATTGAGTATACTTTTATTCCTTGCAAAACAGTCATTAAAACATTTGAAATACTAGAATTAGAACAAGAAAGCGTATCAAATATGTACATTTAATAATATATTGCATTGTTAAGTCAAAAAGAATTAAGCAATTGTAGACGGTAAATATTTTAATGCATGTACTCCTCGTGGCTTGTTAATTCAGTTACTTACGTTAGAATAGTTACATAAGAAACACAACCTTTTTTGCTAAATTACTTACTAAAGAAAGCAGCTTTAAATAGTTTCTGCAATTAGAACCCAAAGAACGAACAATATTATGCTTACATCTAATTTAAAAAATGTGTTTCTAGGGAGCTAAGAATGAGGTTCACATTATTTGTATCCAGGACAGAGGGGGAGGGGAGATACCTCACTTTCTTACAAGAAACAAGGGCCAGGGTTCCTCTAAGATCTATTTAGTTTATGAGGTTTGGACAGAGAAATCAGGATCTTGACCAGGGTTGAAAACTATTCTCTGAAAATAGGCATGAAGAAGGAAGTGGGAATTTATAAACAGGCCTTTTTCAGGCAAGATCCTTTCCAATGGTAAAACACAGATAAGAAAGATTTCCATTTGAAGAATAGATATACAGATATTCTTAAAAATATAGAGTATTTTTTTCCCCAAACCCTTTTAATTCCTTATGAGCCTAAGTCCAATTAACTCTTTTGAAAACCTGAGTCATACGCCAAAGTAATAAGTGCTTTTAAAAATAGTTATCAGTACTCTGTCCTCAGTGTCTAAATAACCTGTAACTGCTAAAGACCTATGGCTAAGTATGAACACTCTCCACAGCAAATAGCATCACTTTTGATTGAAAGTAGAGGTCTGAAAGGACAGAATTCAGTTGTCCTTTTAAATGTGTATACAACTCTTCACATTTTGAATGATTCACCTTGTTTTCTTCATGAAATTATATTCAGAGTGATGCTGTTATACATCTTGAGAAATTTCCTGAAGAAATAAAGGCTTTAGGATGTTGCTTGAAGGCACTGCCACTTCATAATTAAATTGGAGCTCTCTGCTACATCTCCTGACCCATGTCAAAAAACAAACAAACAAAAACCCTTTTACTTCCTAGTGACTTCTTGAATGTAGGAGGAATTAGAGAGAACTGAGATCATTACTAATTTAGTTCCTCCCTAGAGCACTTTTCTCCCTCCCCTCAGCTGAAGGTAAATGATGCCGCCTAGGGTGGAGAGTCACCTCCTCTTCCACAGAAAAGCAAAGAACCAGAATTCCCTGTACCCTCATTGCACCTTCTAAATTTTTTATGTATGTGGTTGTTTGGCCAGCTAGGAGGGGAAAGAGGACAGCCATGTATCACCTTCAAGACCTATGTCTCTCTCATTCACAGTAAAATGGGGAAACACTTAGAAGAGACCTCTTTTTCCCTTATGTCTAGTAACAGAGTACATCGATCAATGGCAAATAATACAGAGACTAGCACATTTACAGGATTCAACCTCAGGAACAGTTTTCTGCTCTTTACTGTACTTTGGTTTGGCTGATTTTTATACATTAGTACAGAAGAGACTTTTCAATATTCAAATGGATGCCAAGCACAGTAGTATAGTGCATTAACCTTTCCCTCTGAGATATTTTAGTTCAATTGGTGGCAGAGAAAACCACAAACTGTGGCACGACTGTCAGTCTCATAAATAATTTGTGACTGTAAATGCAGATGCCACAGCTGTCATGTAATCTGCACATAGGCTATACTGGGAATGTAACTCAGACCCTTCTGCTCCAGGAACATGGGCCTTTTCCATTTGTACTGTTCCATTAGCTGTTGAAATGGCTTAAAACTAGAAGAATTTATCCTTTCCCTTTTGAACTTTAGCAAAATAGGACAGAGCTCTGAAACAGCTTTCATTTATAAACCAAAATTCTCCCAATGCGATTTTCTAAAACAAACATTTAAATCCAGTGATATCTAAATAGCTGTCAACAGTTTTATAGAGAGCTGTACAAACCTTTAAAAGTAAAGCTCAGAAACAGATACATTTTCCTGGTTTCAAGTGTCATTGTAAACCACAGATTCATAAACCTGGATTGAGTATAACATCTAATTTATGGGTTTGGGTGGAAACCACCTAAAAGCTGCAAATGCCTTGGAGCTTTTATTGTAAAAGACCCAAAATTGTAATTCTGGCTGAGATTTGCTTTTTAAGGGAGTTCACTCACACCAAAAAATCACAAAGCAATACCAGGAAGAAAAGAAACCATGCAAAACAAAGTCAGAAAGTTATGTACCAATATTTTGGTACTAAAACCACCCATAGATCTCTCATTCACTTATTTTGCAGGCCAAAACTTAGATAATAGTCACAAAATCTACCGTGTATATATCTCTGTCCTGTTGGTGGTGGGTTACTTAATCTTGTTTCTACTTTGAGAGACATTGAAGGTCAAAAGGAATTTTAGAGGCCACAGAAAAAAAGAAGCATTAAAAAGTATGAAAGAAATTTGAAAATCTGCTATTATTTCCTGATAAAAGGCAGAAAATGCTGTCTCCCTTTACTTCTGAGTAACAGATTATTTATTCTCATGTAGAAGAAAATAAACATTTTTTCTGATACTTTATATGGTGCTATTCTAAAGTTATTACAAGAAACAATATTTTAGTGGCTATTGCATTTAAACGTAGCAGAAGTGCTGAATATAATTTTTGATTTTCTGTTTTTTTTTTTTTTTTTTTTTTTAATATTTGGGCCTGTTTACATCCCCCCCCCCAAAAAAAAAAAAAAATCATTGAACCTATAGGTGTTCAGATGATTGTATAGCAAAGGCTAGAACAGAGATGTAGTGTTCAGTTGTTACTTCCAAAATTTAAACTGCCAGTAACTTAGTGAACCCTCTGGAGATATGTTCACATGGTTGACTGCTTGAGAAGGTTTAAATGAGTTGTCTTAGAATAACCTGTGGTAAAGGCATTGCTACCAACTATCTTGTCACTAACTCATCACTAGATCATCAGGGCAAATGAAAAAAAATGAATTTGTTGTTGTTGTAGTAAGGGACATTTCTTACTGTTTTAAACTCTTGGTAGGAATACACAACACTTCATGTATTTGTATAGTCACCATTTTCAGTTCATTATGATTGCAAATGAATGTGTTTCTTCACAAAAGCAGTTTTGTTGTCAAAAAGGACTTGCTGTATTGTTGTTTTATGAAGTGCTAGCATGATATGGGAGTGTGGGGGTGAGAAGGAAGAGAGCAGGAGGTAGTCAGATTCTTGAGGTATTTCAACCTTTCATTTTTATGAATGCTTTTGAAAAATATTTGGTCCTCAGTTAAGAAGTAGCCACATACTGCTCCTAAATCACTATTTGCAACAAATGTCAGTATAGACCAGAAATGTACCTCATATCTTTCTGGAAGTTTAACATTTCTCATTTGAAATTTCTAGCTGCACAGAAAATATTTTTTTCCCTGTTAAATGTGCTTGAGAACTTAGATTGTGTCCTTTATGAATGTCCTTGTACTCACTGCATTGGAAAGAGACATCATTTTGCCAAATTTGATCACAGTCATGTGTTTCATTGGAAAAGCTGTACCCCCTTATATTCTAAAATGGTATCAGTAGAAATACAGAAAGCTTGGCTCCAGAAACGATCTAATATAGAGTAAGTAATTAACTCACATGTTAATTGCCATGGAACCATGTCACAGTATGCACCAGTTCAGTAACGTGCCTGACAGATTTATCTACTGAAGTGAAGCAGAATCACAGAATCACAGAATTGTAGGGGTTGGAAGGGACCTCAAGAAATCATCGGGTCCAACCCCCCTGCCAAAGCAGGTTCTCTAGTGCAGGTTGCTCAGGTAAGCGTCCAGGTGGGCCCAAACAATCCCAACACTATAAGAATACTTCAGTTACACTAACTAGGGAGAATACTATAGATATTAGAACCTTAAAAGTTTTCATGAGATACTTTTTCTTGATACAGGCACTTAAACTGCTACAGCAGGATCCAAATACAGGAGTACTTTTTCTCTTTCTTGTAAATGAATAAAAAAATAAATAAAGCAACAATAAAATGAAAATCCAGATTTTTGCTTTTTTTTCTTTTGTTCTACATATTTGATTTATTTTTTATTTTTTTAAATATATTTTCCACTGAAGTTCCCAGGGGCTTACAGTTCCGTAAGAAACTTGATGTTATGTGCTCCCGGAAGTCCTAAACTTCCAAAAACAATAGATAGCAGTAGTGCTGTTTTTTGTTATTTTGTTTGTTTGTTTGTTCTTTTAATAAAAATATTGTTAATAAAAATTAACACATATATAAACAAAAAAAAAAAAAAGGAAAGGAAATGAACAAAGGGAGGAAAACTAAGTTATTTTGCAAGATTTCTAATCACCTCAGTCAAAAAAAGATCCCTGGTAGGGAATTCCTCTAGAGAAAGAACAAAAGAGAATTTAGGGAGATACTGGTATAGTGGTTCTTCTTCCACTGCCTGAATTGAAGGGTTTGGCTACTGTTTTGTGTGTGAATCCAAAACATTTTGGTGCATTACTGGGCTCTCCTTCCCAGAACAGACTTTTGCTCGAAGCTCTAAAGAATTTCTTTTGAGTACAGTTCCACTTCCCTCATGAGGCTAAAGAAACTCAAGAGATCAGGCTTATAGTGTACAAAGTACTCTTTCCCACTAGGATCGGAGGTCTTCAGAGTAAGGTCTTCAGAGTAAGGAGATGGCTCAAAAGCAGAGGATACAACAAACTGAAAGGTTTGACAGACACCTGGTTCAAGGATAAGAAAACTTAGCTCTGTGTATCTTTGGAGCAGTGATGGAAAAGATCACTCCAAACTTTTGTAGTATTGTTTGATCTCTGTCCAAGAGTAGGAAACACCACTTAATTTTGCGTGTTCTGTTGAAGAAGGGAGACTGAAAAATGCTCTGCAACTATGAGACTGAGACCTGAGACAACTGGTTCATTGAGGTAAGGCATTTACACTTATTCTGATGACTCTTTTGCACTGACACTTTTTCCATCTGAGGAGAGATCTCTAGCCAGCTATCTATGTATATGTTTATTCATTTATATATGTAAAGCACCTATCACCATATGGATAAACATTCTTTTGAACCACTCTGATGGCAGGGTTAAGAACAGGAGTTGACCTGTTAGTGCCTCAGCACTTCTGTTTCCAACCAATTAAAAAATAAAAATATAAAATGTCACAAGACTTTGCTGACAGCCTAGCTGTCTGGCTGACTGCTGTTAAAAACTGCTACTTCATCAGCACCTGAATATAAAAGATATAGGATAGATACGGAGCAGTAAGGAAATGTGTACTATGCAGAGAGTACCACCTCTTTCGAACTAGAGAATTAATCCTGAATACATTCAGGACACAAAACCTGAAAGGCAGGCTTAGTGGACACGTTAGAAATAGCTATGTGATCTGCCTCAGTTTATGTCTTTTTTTTTTTTTTCCCATACCTACTTTTTAATAATGTTTTACATTTTTATAGTGTCTTTCATTCCAACAATTTCTAAAATGTTGTACAAATTTAACCAACTGATACATAAATTAGGTACAGGGATTATTCATCCACCAATGCCATACAATTAGTACACCAGCTATTTAAGTTTGAAAATATTGCTGTACACTGGTCCTGACTGGTAGCTGTTCTTGCTTTTATGTAAGTGGTGACATCCTCACAGCTGTTTCCCAAAATGTTCCTTTGTAAAGTATGGTAGAAGGAATTATATGTCCATGGTAAATTGTGAATTTGAGGAAAATAACAACAACAACAACAACAACAACAAAAACATAGATTAATATGTAATTAGAAGATAAGGGTTAAGGAATTGACAGCTACAGCTATGAAGTGCAGAAGTGTACAGACTGATAATCTTGGACCAAATTTTGACCATGTTTAAATTTATAGAGCTTTCTTAGAATACCAGAGGGGAACTCTCATGAGAAAAACAGCAATTCATTGAATGAGTGACTTCATTCTACTTTTTCATGGTTTTGCAAATGATACAAGTATTTCTTACCAGTCTGCCCGAGAGGTAGTCTCATAAATACCAAGAAAAGTGAATGGCTTGTCTTGTCTGCCTATTGAATAGAAATACATGGACTTGTCAGCCATAGAAATCAAGCGATCACCAGGAAAAATAAATAAATAAATAAAATAAGACTCTTCCGTGGGCGACTGGGAGTGGGGAAGCATTCATTCTCTCATCTGTCTATGAAGCTCTAAGCCTCTGCAACCCTGCTCTCAATGTTTCATTTAGGGTCACTTCATGGGTGTTTTTGTACAGGAAGGTACAAAAATATCTCTGATCTGTACATGAAGGAGGGGAGGCTTCAAAAATAACAGAGGGCAAGAAAGTCAGTATACAAACCTTCTATGTTCCTTTGAATGGACAATGTTGAAACTGGAAAAGATATATCTTATCTCAAGATCACCGCATCAGCATAATTTTCCTGCCACAATTTAACATGCTTGCATTTGAAAATTTTGGCCCAGAGAAATTGTTTAGCTAAATTAATCTACGTTTGGTCACGTCATCTCCTGTTTGGGAAACTGGTTACAAATGTGGAAGACCTGGAAGTGGTACCACTTGGAGACTGGAAGAAACCTGGCAAACCAGCAGCCAATCATTGAGGCTGCTGGTAGTCTGTCTAACATGTCTATAATTCAAAATTTTGAAACTCCTACAGTATTGATATGAAGGGAGATTGCAGTGCTATGAATTTTATGCTTTGCTGTTGTCATATGAGTGGATGATGACACCAAATATTTGGTCTGGAACCAAATATGCTGCATATTTATGTATTTAAAAATCTGAGCCAGACTCAAATGCTCAAATCATTTATGAATTTTTAGTAGCCTTCCTACTGTAAATGTTTAAAGCTGTAGCTTAGTAATAAGATATTTGATAGCAGTGCTCAAAAAGACACCACTTGAGAGTTATTAAAAAACATGTACTGACTTTAAATATTTTTAAGGAAAATAAAGTGATGTGGCTATCTTTTTTCCCCTCTTTGAATAAACACAACAGAAGCATCTAAATAGAAATGTAAATTGAATAGTTGGAAAAGTCAGCTTGCAAATTCCACAAACCTAAATGAGATAAAATATATTCCAATATGTTTTAGTAACAAATGAAGAATATTTTGCATTAAGATGTTTTATACGTATATATATTTATACGTATTTATAAGCATGCATGTAATAAAAAAAGAACAAGAAAGGTTTGTCAGAGGCTTATATTATGCCAGCTGGTTTAACCTTTGTCATAATCTTCAGTATCCTAACAGATTATTTTTTTAAAAAAAAAAAAAAAATGAAGTTACTAAGAGAACTAATTTATTATTTGTATAAAGTCTTTATAATAATTGATTGTGTGCCATGGATTTGGGTAAACTTGTAATATGAAGGAAGCCATCAAGAACACAATATTTATTTTCCTTGTCTAATGTGCCATAGTGTTTCCAAGATTGCAATGCTGCAAATAAGAGTAATGTCTGATGGGGCACATTGAACAGTTCCCCAGAGACTCTGAAAGGACAGCATATGATAACTTTCAGGGCTCCATTTATAGCAGCAAGGTTTTCTTTAATGTTTGCCATGTTTCTAATATGAACTATATAAAAATGATAAGGAAACTGTGTGGAGAGAAGTACTTTGTCCTGGTGAATTAATTTCATTTGACTTTTGTTTTTCTTCACTACTACAGTCTTTGTTTTCCTCCAGAAAGACGCATAAATGGTTAACCTAGCATAATTATGCATATACATTCTTATTCCATAAGTAAGTTGAGTTTTAATTATATTTATTATTTGTTCCATTGTATATTTTTGCTACTCAGAGTAATTTAAAAATGTTTCATTTTCACAGGTTTTTACTATTTTTCTATAGATAAATTAGGAAAGCTTGGAAATTTACACACTGAAAATTGAAATGAGGACTATACAATCCATTTTGAGACTTTCCTTTTGGTGTTTACCTTAAAGCATGCTTCTCGATGTGTGCTTGATTTACATTTAGCAATATCTAAGTGCAAATAGTAATCATACACCAAAGTAAACTGGACTATATACAATTGCTTCCTCTGTTTCTTCAATTGCAGTTGCAATCCCATAGATTCCAATCTTGACAGGTAGCATAATTAGAAAATTCTCTTTGTCTTATTAAATGTGACTCTTCTCAATAGAATTCACTTCATTGCAGGCAAAGAACAGAAAATATACTTCAAACCTAAAATGGGAAATCAAGGGGGACTGTTTTATTTTTATCTGTCTTTGTGCAAGCGACATTATTATCAAAGGATATTGTAATGCTGAAAATGTACTTTTGGGATTTAAATCACGTATTAGCCTGGAAAGCAAAAAGTGCTGTAGGGCCCATGCAATATATTTTCTCATTAATCTGATTGAAAGATTATCCTTCCTATAGCTATGAAAAGTCTAATACCCATATATCCATCTTTCCTGCTAGTAAAATTCAGCTTTGTGTGTAGTCATTGTCTCTTGTGTCTGAGGTCCTACACTCTTCTTCATTTCTCTGTATAAGCCTATCTGTATTAAAATAAATTCAGAACAGGCCGCCATTTCATGCACACATTTTGATTATTTCATAAGCTGCTGAGGAAAATGGACGTATCAGCAAGTCATGCAGTTTTCTGGTAATGTAATGCTGTCATTACCTCAGTGGTCATGTGAAAAAGTTTAGCTATAATATCTTTGACAAATGTTCAGTGAGTCAAAACAGTGCATTTAAATGAAATGCAGATATGAATAAGCCATTATTAGAATCACAACTCCAGCTTAGAAATTATTAAATATGAATATATACACTTTCACAGTAACCTGACATTTGTAATACATAACTAGCTGTGCATTTCTCACCCCCCTTCTCCTTTTTATTTTTTTTTTCTCCATCATCCCCCAGATTGAGAATAGAGGAAGTCATTTTGATCAAAGGGTGCACATAGTAATTGAAGACACTCCTGATGATTTCATGCAATCAGAGTGGCACATTATTTGTGATGATAATTAAGTAAAGAAGGAAAGCAGATTTATAGGTTGTCTTGCTTATGGTCAACTGCCTTTACAAAAGATTAACAATTCTTTTCTAACCACCCCAACTGCATATATACTTTTCCACATCACATATTTACTGAAATTTTCATATAACTTTAGTCATAACTTGCAGTACCTCATGATTTTAAGCTTTTAATGAAACTACAGAGGATGTCTTAAACTGAATGATTTCTATTCTGAGCTCTTTGAGTGCTGATAGCATGAACTGTATAGATGCTCTAGCCATAACTGTCACACAGATAATATTCTTTTATGCCTCAAGACACTAAGATGGTGCTGTAGATAACCAAAAGGAATAAGCTGCCACCATCACTAATCTGCAGCTTTGAAACACTATAGCTTTTGCATGGTTAAGAGAAGGTAAAATCACCTAGAACTGTTGTATAGGAGATATTTTTAAGTGAACATAGAACAGAGAAATAAAGGTTTTCATATTTTGTAATCTAGATGGATTGTAATCCAAATATTTTGAAATCACTCTGGATTAAAACACCTATCTCCTTCTTTTTGCACTAAAGTAGTGAAATTGAAATATGGGGAATAGTTAGCCTTATTGTTCCCTTCAGAGTATAACTTTCAAGATGTTTCATACTGTCTTTTGATTGGTTTTATAATACATGTAACAGATTTTGTCCACAATAATATCCAAGTAATGCCAGAGAAATATAATTTCTGTTGATTATTTTTCAATATGTAAAGCAAATGCTACTGAAACTTCAGTAACAAACTGAAACTTTACTTACATGCGTCATAGTCAAACTCAGCAAATTAAAAATAAAACTGTGTAAGAATACTAAATAATGCAAAAAACAAAACTTCTATAAAGTTTCACTTTAAGGTAGAATTACCTCTAGAGAACCTTGTTTATTCCTATTCCTTGAAAATATTTCTAAAAAGCGTTTTTAGCATTCATGTTGCACATAATTATCATTATTTGTCCCCTATAACACCTCATGCATGCTACCATTAAAACTGATTTACAATAAATAAATAACAAGAAACCACTATCATTTTTGCCACCTTGATTTTTTCCACCCACAGTTTAGAAATCCCTAGTCAGATATCCTGTTGTTGTAAGAATACAGCCTGATATGAAAGTGTCAGGGAAGCAGTGAAGGGAAATAAATAAATAAATAAATAAACATCAGCAGAGTTGGACCCACTACAAAAATAAAAATTCTGAGTGTGTTTTTTAGACACTGCAGTATGCTTTCCAGAGGAAAAAAGTTTCACTGGAAAATCTTTAGCAATAGGCACATTTTTTTTCACTGAACATATGAACGATCAATAATAATCTGCTAATTTCTGCTCCAGAATACAATAATCATTGGGACAAAAATACAAGGCTAGCAGGAAGCTATTAAATGCACAACAGTATTTGAAATCGAACCATAGTGACTTGTTGTTATGGCATGCTGACATTATTGGTTCTTGTATATAGTTACATAATGATCTCTGAAGCCAGATTTTAAAAGCGGTCTATAAAGCAGTTAAAGGACACCAAAATCTAGCTTCACTGTCAACTTTCTAAGCTCCATGTTAAGCACTAGTTAGGCTCCTTCTTTGTAAACAACTGTATGAATTTGAAACTAAAACAAAATATGATTACTTTTCTTCTAACAGCACGAGATATGTTTGAATAACAAAAAAAAAAAAAAAGAAAAAATCAGGCTCTACTTCTAATTAAAGATGGGATTTTTATATGTCATCTGGCCACATATTCAATTAATGTAGATGTCCCCCACACTCAATTCCACTTGTATTCAGTGGATCTATAGGCACACAAGCCTGTCATTGCTGCTTTTATTGTAAAAACAGGTCTTCCCTCAAGAGGTGATCAGAAAACCATGTAAGTTTTGGTTGAGAAAAATCCCAAGCATTGGGGGGAAATATTGAGTCAGAAACAGGATTTCATCTTCATTCTGTGACTCCACCCCTTGTCCTGTTAGAAATTGTCTGTTTTAGGACTAATTCCAAAACGAATTTTCCTAGTTGACAAAGCAGCTGCCCAGCAACAAGGCAAATTATTCATGTGCATAGCACTGACATGCACATATAAGAATTGTTTTTTCTGGCCTCAATAGTGGGTGAAGGAAAAGGATTTTTACTTACTGCTGTACTACTGTTGCTCACATAGCCCATTTGGGTCTCACTGCCAGAAGAGATCACAAATGGTCTAAAAGAAACAACAGTGTGCACATTTATCTCCATCTAGCTATATCTATTTATAGATCATAGAAGAGGCATTAATTAAAACCTTTTGTCTGGAAAATTAATGTAGGTTCACCTAACAAATTAATTATATTTTATTTTTGCTCATATGAACATTTTGTTCGTATGTTCATTTTGTTCATATGAAATACAAAACACCTGATTTTGGTTAATGTACATATTCATCTCTTAAATTAAGGTTAATGAATGAACATGACATGAGTATCTAGATGATGTTTATTATATGTCAGCAGTAAAATCACCAAAACACAGAAAGTGATCATTGTTTCTGTCATTACTATAGGTCTATGACGAGCTTTGTACTGTGCATTCTATCCCTTTTCTCCAGGCAAAAGGGAATTTATTTTTTCTGTGAGTATGAACACTCTACAATGGATGAATAGTCTGTACTTACAAGCTTTCCATGCTGAGGTTGCTGAATAAGAAGCATATATTTCTCTAAGTTAAGTTTTTGTCCTGAAGCCTGTACTCTTCATTTTCCAAAAGGCTAGAGCCAAGCCAGCCACCATTTCTCCTGTCTATTGCTCAGTTGCACTTGTGTCTGCACTGCGATCAGATGTCATGTCTCTGGATATCCAATACTTTGTCTTTAGAGAACAAGAAAAGATTGCATATAGAAATAGAAGTGTCAAAGCAAACTGTATTAGTGCACTTCCTCTGAAATCACCTACTGATGCAATTGTTCTAAGTAAATCTGATGCATTTACTTTATAAATTTCCATTTAGTTTATTGTAAACTGCTGTGGTCTAATCCCTGTAGGCATCTCAGTCCCCATGCAGCCACTTGCTCATTCTCTCCAGCTGGATGGGGAAGAGAATTGGAAGGGTAGAAGTGAAAAAAAAAAAAAAAAGTAATGGGTGTAGATAGAGACAAATTAATATGTTAGGGGGAGGGTGGAGGGTGGCAGGGAAAAGGAAAGGAGAGAGAAATAAAGCCAAGAAAAACAACTGATACAAAACACAACTGCTCACCAGTGTCCAGCTAATCCCTGAGCAACACCAGCTGTGGTAACTTTCCCCCTCAGATTTTATTGCTGAGCACAACATCATATGGTGTGGAATATTCCTCTGGTCAGCTGGGATCACCTGTTCCAGCTGTGTCCCCTCCCATATTCTTGTGCACCCTCAGCCTTCTCACTGGCAGGGCAGCATGAGATGCAGAAAAAAATGTGATGCTATATAAGCACTACTGTGCAACAACTGAAACATCAGTGTGCTATGAACACTGTTTCCATTACAAATACAAAGCATAGCACCATAAAAGACACTATGAAAAAAATATAATAATAATATCCCAACTAAAATCAGCACACAATTAAAGGTAACAAAAGTGATTAACAGAATTCACATAGACTGAAAGAGAATAGAGAAATAATTATGTGTTAGACATGAAATATATTTTCAAATTGGTGTAAGTGTAATGGTGGCCTACCAAAGCGGTTATCAGCTACACTATTTCTCAATCAAGTGAGAGAATTTGGCTGGTTCAGTCAAACAGCCCTCAAAACTTACATTTCCTACGTAGTTCAGAGAAGAAAAAGTGTAAGATGGTGATATACTTAAACATCACAGATAGATCGGTAATGAGAGGTGTCCCTCGGGGGTCTGTCTTCGGACCGGTGTTTTTCAATATCTTTATCAATGACACAGGCGATGGGATTGAGTGCACCCTCAGCAGGTTTGCAGATGACACCAAGCTGAGTGGTGCGGTTGATACCAAAGAATGAAGAGATGCCATTCAAAGGGACCTGGACAGGCTGGAGTAGTGGGCCCATGTGAACCTCATGAGGTTCAACAAGCCCAAGTGCAGGAGTACAGACAGGAGTACAGACTGCAAGAAGAAATTGAGAGCAGTCCTGTGGAGACAGACCTGGGTGCTTTGGTGGATGAAAGTCTTGACATGAGCCAGTAGTGTGGTCTGACAACCCAGTGGCCAACTGCATCCTGGCCTGCATCAAAAGAGGAGTGGCCAGCAGGTCAAGGGAGGTGATACTCTGTCTCTGAGTCCCCACTTGGAGTACTGTGTACAGGTTTGGGGCCCCCAGCACAAGACAGATGTGGACCTGTTACAGTGAGGAGTGCTACAAAGACGATCAGAGGGCTGGATTACCTCTCTTATGAAAAAAGGCTGAGAGAGATGGGGGTGTTCAGCCTGGAAAAGAGAAGGGTTTGGGGAGCCCTCATTGCTACCTTCCAGTACTTAAAGGGGTCTTGTGAAAAAAGATGGAGAAGGACTCTTTACTCATGTAGATAATGATAGGACAAGGGGGAATGGTCATAAACTAAAAGACGATAGACTTAGACTAGATATTAGGAGGAAATTCTTCACTGTAAGAGAAGTTGTGGATGCCCCATCCCTGGAATTGTTCAAGGCCAGGATGGATGGGGCCTTGGCCAACCTGATCTAGTGGGTGGCATCCCTGCCTATGGCAGGGGATTTGGATGATCTTTTAGGTCCCTTCCAGCCCCAGCCATTCTATGATTCTATGACTCTATGACTCTATTCTATGATTCTATAGAACTGGGATGAGAGATTCCATAGAAGGTATATAGAGTTTTGTTTTTCTGTTTTTTTTTGTTTTGTTTTGTTTTGTTTTTTAAGTTACTCATGCATAAAATTCAAACTTTACATATGTGGTTAAGTACCAGAGCAAACTGCTTAAGATATTATATTTATAATTTGAATTTCGTGAAGATTCTTGAAGTGTCAGATGATACTTCTCGACCCATTATTACTAGACTAAAATGAATGTCATATGACATTGAAAATATCTTTGAAACATTATCAGTGATATTTGAAATTTCTAAAAGACTTTCATCATGTAATTTTAACAGCATATGAAAATTAGTACAGTACTAATAATATGCGTATTGAAAAAAGAAGTATTGCATAGATGAGTTTATATCTCAGTTCTGGCATTTTATCTTAGTCTGGTATTCTATGCTGTAGTAAAACAGTGATAAATAAGTCACGTAGTAAACATAATGTTATGAAAAATGTGACTGTATAGTTCATCAGTTATATGCCATTTTGCTTTTTTAGAACTTACGTTGCTTACACAGTATAGGATATAGACATTACAGCTGTATTTTTAAAGGGCAGGTTAATTTATAACAAATAACAACATCTCTGGTTATATTGCAAAAAATAATGTTTGCCAAATCTTATGTTTCTGGACATAAACCGATCACTGAAAAGGTCAGGAATTAATTTTTATGCACACATGCAACTTTTTTCTTTAGATAAAATTTTTGTTATTGTTCTTTACTTCTGTTCCACTGAAGCTTACAAAATTCATCAGAAAAAGTGGTAGACCATTATATCTGATAAAACTTTAAGAAATCTAGAACTTCTTTAATGATTCTAGAACATTATTACTTTAACCAAAATGAGTACAAAACCATATCATGTTACTAGTCACTGTAATTGTGAGTACACATTTTATTGAATATAATTATTATGTGAATGTAATGTTTATTGAAAATACACATTTTATTATGAAATACACAATACACATGTATGAATACACATACAATTTTGAAAATAATGTTTTTTTTTCTTTATCTGGAGATTGATAATGATTCTAAATTAAAAATAATATTATTTTCCCCTCATGTTATTAGGGAAATGAAATGTTAAGAATAGTGCAATAAATCAAATATTCCAATATTACAGGAGTATCACATTAAAATAGGTTATCAGTTAGAAACTGAAGACTTCTGATGTACTATAGTTTTTATTTCCATTCCAGACAGACCTTAGTCAGACATATCTAGACAGAGCCTAAATGCAATAGTGTATAAAATGTATGAATAAATCTTGCCTTATATAGATGTAAAGCTCTGCCTTATTTACTGCAAGAAGTGAGAACAAGAAGGGTGGTCAAACTAGGATAAGAAAAATTTGTCTTAGTGTTAAGGCCACTTTGTAGAACTTTGGCTCTCTACAAAATAAATGAGATGTTCTGGGTAGTTCTTTAAAACACAGCATTTTACAGATGGTTACTAAGTGAGTTTACCCAGTCTAAGAAACCTTTGATATTATTTCAGAAAAACTAAGAGCTTTTAGAAAAATGCTATGAATGCTAAAATTCTATGTCGGGTACAGCTCTCAGATGCAGTGGATTCTCTAGATGTTCATCTCTCTGTGCATTTGATAACTTGTTTCAAAATGAGGAAAGTAGACTTTCCATTGAATTTCAGGTATGCTGTGAAATAAAACCTAAATATCATGCACAGCATTTCAATTCTGTCATGATACACCCCATAGAAAAGACAATGGCAAAATTAATAATTTTATATTTAGTGTTGGGTTTGGCTTATGTCATGTGAGAAACCAGCACAATAGAGGTAAAAAGAGATATTAAACAAGCTCCAATACCATGAGCCTGTCTGTCTTATGCAATGAATCATGTTGAGGTTTGGTGGGAAAAATAAAATTTCATCATAATATTTTTATGTCCATTTGAACTTGTTCTGGCTCTTAGTTAATGTGGGGGAAAAAAAAAAAAAATCTAACTAATCAACACTGCAGGAAAAACCTAAGCTGGGTTTCATCTACAGTAAACATCTCTGGAGAATCTAGCAAAATTTCAATTAGGGAAGTGGATAGTGTAACTTTTTCCATTGCTTGCTGTTCTGATTAAGGTGTGCTATGATATCACATCAAGGCTTAGAACCTAATAAAATAACATCAAGGAAAACTATGCCTGTCCTTTTGGTTTTGTTTATATCTGTAAATGTCTTCACTGATCAGCTGGTTGCACAATAGGAAAATTCATGTCATATAAAAGTTCAAATACATTTAGAAGGCTCAGTCTTCAAGAATGCTGAATATCCTCAACTACTTTTACATTACACAGTAACTCTTCAGCACTTTTTAGTATTAGGACATTAATGAGAAATTTAGTAAATTTTATACTTTATTTGAATCGGTGTAATTTGAGCGGGAACTCAAGTGTTGACCCAGACTGACCCTCTGATGGTGGATGTGTCTCTTCAGGTCTTGGGCTGCAAAGATTGCTTGATGTCCTCCCTCAACCCCTGGAAAACCTGAGCTCACAGTCAGCTCTCCTGTAGAAAATGTGCTGTTGTCCTCAAGCTATGTTGTCGGGTAAGAGAATTACAAGAGGAAGTCAGCAGGTTGCGAAGTATGCAAGAAGATGACCAGAAGATAGACAGGGTGTTCATGGAGACCATACAGCTCCAGAAGTCCCAACCTCATACAGCAGGGGAATTGTCAGAGGACTCTGTGCCACATGAAGCGGTACATCATAACATTGTAGAAGAGAAATGGAAGCTGGTCACTTCTCATAGGAGGAGAAAGGCTCTTACTCCTCCTGAAGCCTTGCCATTGAGGAGCAGGTTCAGTGCCCTCCAGGCTGAGGTTGAGCTTGGCAAGACTTCAGGGGAGGCAACTGAGTTCACAGACCCTGTGCCTAGCAGGAACACCCAGAAGAAACAGTGGGTGATTGTTGTGGGTGACTCCCTGTTGAAAGGTACAGAGGCACTCATCTTCTAACCTGATCTCTTGTCTAGAGATTTTTGTTGCCTGCCAGAGGCTCAGATAAGAGATGTCATAGAAAAGCTGCCAAAACTTGTCCATGAGTCAGACTGTTACTCTCTGCTGCTTTTCCATGTGGATGCTAATGACACCATGGGTAAATTAGAAACCATCAAGCAGGACTTTAGAGCTCTGGGAATGGTGGTCAAGGGTCTAGGAGCCCAGGTCATTTGTTTCTTAATACTTCCAGTGAGGAGGAAGGAAGGGGGGAGAAGGAGACGGATATTTCATGTTAACAACTGCCTGAGCTGCTGGTGTTGGCAACTGGGATTTGGCTTCTGCAACCATGAAACCCTGTTTGAAGATCAAGAACTGATGGGGAGAGATAGGATCCACCTCACTAGGAAGGGCACGTGTCTTTGCTAACAGGTTGGCCAAACTGGTAAGGAGAGCTTTAAACTAGGAAAGACGGGGGAAGGAGAGAATTACGAGGACAAGGTAGGCAGCAATAAGTGTCTCAAATCAGGATGCCTCCAGCAGGTACATGCAGCCAGGGAAGTGAGTGCAGGACTTGACTATGAAGGATCCTCTTATACCCCTCCTGAGGAGCCTGTAGGATTCCCTGAAATGCTTGCATAGCAATGTACGTAGCATGGGGAATAATCAGGAAGAACTGGAGATCCATCTGACATCAGGAGGCTACAACCACATGGCAAGTACAAAACTGTTGTGGGATAGCTCACATGACTGGAATACTGTCATGGAGGGCTACATGCTTTTTAGGAAAGATAGGCCATGAAGGTGAGGTGAAGGAGTTGCACTTTATGTGAGAGAGCAACTGGAAGGCATCGAGCTCTGCCTAGGGCTGGATGTAGAGAGAGTTGAGAGCTTATGGGTAAGGATTAAAGGGCAGGCTACCATGGCTGATACTGTTGTGAGAGTTTGCTACAGGCCACCTATCGGGAAGAGGAAGCAGATGAAGCCTTCTACAGACAGCTGGAAGTAGCCTCACAATCACAGGCCCTGTTTACCTTGAGGGATATCAACCACCCTGATGTTTGCTGGTAAGACCATACAGATAGGCACAAGCAGTTCAGGATGTTTCTGCAGAGCATTAATGACAATTTTTTAACACAGGTGGTGGAGGAGCCAATGAGTAGAGGTATGCTGTTTAATCTTGTTCTTACAAACAAAGAAGGGCTAGTTAGAGATGTGAAGGTTGGGGGCAGCCTTGGCTGCCGTGACCATGAGGAGATGGAGTTCAGGATCTTACAAGAAGAAAGCAGGGCAAGAAGTAGGATCATAACCCTGGACTTCAGGAGAGCTAACACTGGCCTCTTCAGGGACGTATTTGAAGGAATCGCATGGGTCAGGGCCCTAGAAGGAAAAAAGGGGGTCCAAGAGAGCTGGTCAATATTCAAGTATCACTTCCTACAAGCTCAAGATCTATGTATTCATATGAGCAAAAAGGCAAGCAAAGGGGGCACAAGATCTGCATGGATGAGCAAGGAGATCCTGGAAGGAGTCAAATGGAAGAAGGAAGTACGCAGAATGTGGAAAAGGGGACAGGCCACTTGTGAAGAATATAGAAACATTGTCAGAGGTTGTAGGCATGTGACAAGGAAGGCCAAAGCCAAGCTGGAGTTAAATTTGCAAAGGATGTCAAGGACAACATTTTTTTTAATTATTTTTTTTATTTTTAAATATATCAATACCATAGGGAAGACTTGGAAAATGTGGGCCTGCTGCTTGATGAGATGGGTGCCCTGATGACAATGGATACAGAGAATACGGAATTACTGAACACCTTCTTTGCTTCAATCTTACTGCTAAGACCAGCCCTCAGGAATCTCTGACCCTAAAGACAAGGGAGAAAGTCTGGAGAAAGGAGGACTTTCCTTTGGTCAGAAGATCATCAGGTCAGAGAGCTCTTAGGCAGACGTGACACCCACAGATTCATGGGCCCAGATGAGATGCGTCCACAAGTGCTGAGGTAGCTGGAAGTTGTTATTTCTAGCCTGCTATCTGTCATCTTTGAAAGGTCACAGAGAACAGGAGAGATGCCTGAGGACTGGAAGAAAGCCCATGTCATCCCAGTCTTCAAAAAGGGCAAGAAGGAGGACCCAGGAAACTACAGTCCAGTCAGCCCTACCTCCATCCCTGGAAAGGTGATGGAGTCACTCATACTGGAGATCATCTCCAAACACATGGAATGGGTAATCAGGAGTAGTCAGCATGGGTTCACCAAGGGGAAGTCATGCTTGACCAACCTGATAGACTTCTATGATAGAATGACTAGCTGGGTGTGTAAGGGAAGAGCAGTGGATGTTGTCTACCTTGATTTCATAAATCTTTTGACACTGTCTCCCATAACATCCTCAGAGGCAAGCTCAGGAGGTGTGGGATGGGTGAGTGGACAGTGAGGTGGATTGAGAACTGGCTGGATGGCAAAGCTCGGAGTGCTGTGACTAGTAGCATGGAGTCTAGTTGGAGGCCTATAGCTAGCATTGTAACCTAAGGGTCCATACAGGGTCCAGTCCTGTTCAACCTACTCATCAATGACCTGGACGATAGAACAGGGTGCACCCTCAGCAAGTTTGCTGGTGACACAAAACTGGGAGGAGTGGCTGATACCCCAGAGGGCTGTGCTGACATTCAGAGAGACCTGGACAGGCTGGAGCATTGTGTGAGGAACTTCATGACTTTCAACAAAGGCAAATACAGACTCCTGCACCTAGGGCAGAATAACCCGTTGCACTAGTTCAGGTTGGGAGCTGACTTGCTGGAAAGCAGCCCTAAGGAGAAGGACCTGGGAGTCTTGGTGGACAGCAGGCTAACCATGAGCTAACATTGTGCCCTTGTGGCCAAGATGGCCAATGGTATATTGGGGTGCATTCAGAAGAGTGTTGCCAGCAGGTCAAGAGAGGTGATCCTCCCCCTCTACTCAGCCATGGTGAGGCCTCACCTGGAGTATTGTGTCCAGTTCTGGGCTCCCAAGAGGGGCATAGAGCTCTTGAAGTGAGTCCATTGGAGGGCTATGGAGATGATTAGGGGTCTGGAGCACCTGTCGTACAAGGAGAGGCTGAGAAATCTGGGCCTGTTTAGCTTGATAAGAGAAGACTGAGAGGGGATCTGATCAATGTGTAGAAATATCTGAAGGGAGGTTGTCAAGAGGATGAGGCCAGACCCTTCTCAGTGGTGCCCAGTGATAGGACAAGAGGCAACGGGCACAAACTGAAACAGAGGACGTTCCAGATGAATATGAAAAACATTTCTTTACTGTGAGGGTGACAGAGCACTGGAAAAGTTTGCCCAGAGAGGCTATGGAGTCTCCTTTTCTGGAGATATTTGAAACCTGCCTGGATGCAATCCTGTGGAATATGCACTAGGTGACCCTGCTTGTCAGGGGTTTGGACCAGTTGATTTCCAGATGTCCCTTCCAACCTCAACCATTCTGTAATTCTGTGATTCTGTGAACAGGCAGATGTAATTGTGAGGCCATTCTCTATAATCTTTCCTCAATCATCAAAACTGGGAGAAGTTTCCAGACTGAAGGAAAGCAAAAAGTATTGTTTTCTTCAAGAAGGTCCTTTGCAAGTACAGGATTGATCAACCTCACCTTAGTCTCTGGGAAGGTGATGGAACAGCTAATCCTGGAAACTATTTCCAGGCACATGAAAGAGAAGAAAATCATCAGGAGTGGTCAGAAGGGATTCACCAAGAGGAAGTCATTCCTAACCAACCTGATAAGCTTGTATAATGAAACCATCATCCTGATGGATGGGGGGGGGAGGGGGATGTTTTCTTCCTGGACCAAACCTTGCCACATAAACTCACTACACCATGAAGTCTCCTATCAGCCTCTTCTTCTCCAAGCTGAATAATCCAAGTGACTTCAGCTGCTCCTCACTGTAATGGGTTTACATGGCAATGTTTCAGTAGCGGGGGGCCATAGGGGTGGGTTCTGTGAGAAGAATCCAGAAGCTGCCCCATGTTAGATAAGGGCCCCACTGCTGGCAAGAGCTGAGCCAATAAGCAATGTTGTTTGCACCTCTGTGAGAGCATATTTAAGAAAGAGGAAAAAAAAATATGCTGTGCAACAACAGCTAGGAAAATGAGGAGTGAGAACCAGCCCTGCAGACACCAAGGTCAGTGCAGAAGGAGGGGAGGAGGTTCTCCAGGCACTGGAGCAAAAGTTCCCCTGCAGCCTGTGGAGAAGACCATGGTGAAGTAGGCTGTCCTACTGCAGTCCATGGTGTACCACGGCAGAGCCAATCTCCATGCTGCAGCCTGTGGAGGAGACCATGGTGGAGCAGGTGGATCTGACCTGAAGGATGCTGTGGCCTGTGGAAAACACCTGACAGAGCAGATACTGGGCCAGACCTGTAGCCTGTGGAAAGGAGACCACGCAGGAGTAGGTGACCTGGCAGGAGCCACTGCCTGTGGTGGACCCAGGTTGGAGCAGTTTGCTCCTGATCGATGGACCCCATGGTACAGGCCCATATTTGGAGCAGTTCTTGAAGAGCTGTTGCCTTTGGGAAGCCCACACAGGATCAGTGGGGGAAGGATGGCATCCCATGGGAGGGACCCCACATTAGAGCAGTGAAAGAGAGTGTCTGAGAAAGAGTGGCGCAGATAAAGCGTTAGGGACTGACTGCAACCCTTATTTCCCCGTTCCCATGCACCGCTCAGGGGGAAGAGGTGGAAGAGGGTGGATGGGGGGGAAGGCATTTTTGGTTTCTTTCCATTGTTTCTCACTTCTCTAGCTTGTTAGTAATATGAAATAAATGTTACTGTCTCCCTACTCTGAGTCTGTTTTGCCCGTCAGGATAATTGTTGAGTGATCTCCCCATCCTTATCTCAACCCTTGAACCCTTTGCATCATGTTTTCTCCCCCCTTCCCTTTGAGAAGGGGGAGTGAGAGAGTGGCTGTGGTAGAGCTCAGCTGCCCACCCAAGTAAAACCACCATACATGGTGGTCTACAACCTCCTCATATGAAGGGGAGTGGAGAGGCAGGCACTGATCTATTATCTCTGGTGACTGGTGATAGAACCTGAGAGAACAGCCTGAAACTGCAACAGAGGAGGTTCAGATTGAAGATCCTCAAAAGGTTCTTCACTGAGAGTGTGGTAAGGCACTGGAAAAGGCTCCCCAGAGAAGGGATCATGACACCAAGCCTGCCGGACTTCAAGTGTTTGATCAGTGCTCTCAGACATATAGTCTGATATTTTTGGGTGGTCCTTTGGGGACACAGGAGTTGGGCTTGATGATCCTTTTGGGTCCCTTCCAACTCAGATATATTCCTTTGATTCTGGTGGACAAAAAGCTCAGCAAGAGCCAGCAGTGCGTGTTTGCAGCCCATGCGGCCAACTGCATCCTGGCCTGCATCAAAAGAGGAGTGGCCAGCAGGTCAAGGGAGGTGATTGTCCCCCTCTACTCTGCCCTCATGAGGCCCAGCTTGGAATACTGTGTCCAGGTCTGGAGCCCCCAGCACAAGAAGGATGTGGACCTGTTAGAACAGGTCCAGAGGAGGGCGACAAGGATGATCAAGGGGCTAGAACACCTCTCCTATGAAGATATGCTGAGAGAGCTGGGCTGTTCAGCCTAAAGAAAAGGCTCTGCAATGACCTTATTGAGGCTTTTCATTACTTAAAGGGGACTTATAAAAAAGATGGAGCTTGACTCTTTGCTCAATCAGATAATACCAGGACAATGAGGAATGGTTTTAAAGTAAAAGAGGGGAGATTTAGATTACAGATTAGGAGGAAATTCTTCACTCAGAGGGTAGTGAGTCACTGGAAGAGGTTGCCCAGAGAGGTTGTGGATGCCTCATCCCTGGAGGTGTTCAAGGTCAGGTTAGATGAGGCCCTGAGCAATCTGATCTAGTGGGTGACATCCCTGCCTATGGCAGGGACATTGGAACTAGATGATCTTTAAGGTCCCTTCCAATCCAAGTCATTCTATGATAATGTAGGATGAAAATAACATAAGCTCTGTGTGTATTTCAGATACACATTCTTAAAAGTATGTAATATCTATGATAGATATTGAAAAAAAAAAAGAAAAAAAAACTTGTAATTTAAGGTATTTTTACATCCGTTTTCAATTCCAGTTAAAACTCCCTTTGAACAATCAGCTCAATTTGTTAATATAATAAGATCCACCTTGTTTCCATCGAAAAAGCCCCCCAAAAAGATCAGTCTTCTTTTCAGTATTAAGTGGTGCTTTGCTCATTTATGGAATTTGTCAGGACACCAGTCATCAGAGAAGGAAAACCCTATGTGCACCCACAGAGACTTGTCAGCTCATCAGCACCCAAACCAGGGGCTCACTTTCATGATTGAAAGGGCTGTTCAGTTCTCAGCTCTGTTCATTGTTAAGCTGCTTTGCTGAGTGTAGACTGGTGTTAACTGATTTTGTTTATCTGCTGAGACTTGGATGAAAATCTGGACCACTAGTGGTGGTTTCTAGGATAGGATGGAATGGGCAAATCAAAGGGATAGAAAGTGATATACATATCTCTTATTTCCAGTACACAATACTCTATTTGTTATAAGGAATACCTACAGGGAAATCAGTCAGTGTTTATGCACTTTCTATTCAAATGGACAAAAAAAAAAAAAGGACATATTAGACCATTAGGTCTTCTGCTTCTTAAAGTTCTCTCCACTGAGAAGAAACTCCTTCATGAAGATTAATTTAACTGTGAAAAAACTCTGTAAATAAAATCACTACTATAAATCCATTGGGGATATTTCTGAGAGGTAAAAACTTTCAGAGGAGGTAGTGTTTATTTAATCATAAGTGTACCAAACAGAATTCGTAGTGGTGAGATAATCCTTAAAGGGAAAATGTCTCCTAAACAGAGCACTCTATATGGGAGCATCTTTCAACATGCACTTATCTGAAGTTCTTTACAAATAAAATCCCACATAATCACAGAATGGCTGAGGTTGGAACGGACCTCTGAAGATCATCTAGTTCAACCCCTCTGCTGAGCAGGATCACCTAGAGCACATTGCACAGGATGTCATCCAGGCGGGTTTTGAATATCTCCAGAGAAGGAGAATCCACAGCCTCTCCGGGCAACCTGTTCCAGTGTTCTTTCACCCTCACAGTAAAGAAGTTCCCCCTCATATTCAGACAGAACCTCCTGTGCTTCAGTTTGATCCCATTGCCTTTTGTCCTGTTACTGGGCTCCATCCTCTCGACACCCTCCCTTAAGATATTTATATAGATTAATGTGGTCTTCCTTCAGTCTTCTCTTTTCCAGGCTAAACAGGCCCAATTCTTTGAGCCTGTCTTCATATGACAGGTGCTGCAGTCCTGTAATCATCTCTGTAGCCCTCATCTGGACTTGATCCAGTAGTTCTATGTCCCTCTTGTACTGGGGAGCCCAGAACTGGACACAATACTCCAGGTGTGTCCTCATCAGGGCTGAGTAGGGGGGAAAGATCACCTCCCTTGACCTGCAGGCAACACTTTTCCAAATGCATCCCAAGATACCATTGGATTTCTTGTCCATGAGGGCACATTGCCAACTCATGGTTAGCCTGCTGTCCACCAGGTCTCCCAGGTCTCTCTCTGCAGAACTGCATGCACTCTAGCAGGTCACCCCCCAGCCTGTAGTGGTGCTTGAGGTTATTCCTCCCTAGGTGCAGGACCCTGAACTTGTCTTTGTTGAACTTCATGAGGTTCCTCTCGGCCCATCAACAAACTTTTGTAGGATAAAGATCTCTTGATCTCTTATGGGATAAAGGATATCTGTTGAAATTAGAGTCACGAGTAAGAGACAATCTCAACAAGCCTATGGTGTTGTTGAGGAAGTGATCACTTTTATTATAGAAATAAAATTAAATGTTTATTACTGGAAAATGTATGTCTGCTTCTAGCAAAATTTCAGTCTTACCTAAATGATCAGTAGAGTATGGAGGAATACACTATTGATACTCTTTACAACTTCTACACTTTGTATATACAAAAATTAAAATCTATGAAGAGTATAAATCATGTTGGTTCCCTGCTCAAAACTAGTAAACAACTGTAACTGAAAATTTGAAAAGAAAAAAGCAGGGGAGGCATACATGAAAGATCTATTATCCTATAATTAACAACTTGTTATTCGAAACCTCTTTTCACTTCTGTTCTCTTACCCCACCTGCTTTTCCTTTAAAAATAAATAAATAAATAAATAAAAATGATTTTTAAAAGATATTTCTTTGAGAGTTTTCAATTTAATATTTGTTGCTTTCCAGTCCTTTGGGAATGTTGTTATCTTACATATAAATAGTGTATTTCTCTGTTTTACATAAAGATCACTGTTTGTTTGTTTGTTTTTCCTAACACTTTTTATTCTCTCTGTCCTCCTAAAATGTCTAGAATAACAACTAAATGTATTATGCAGGATGTCTCATCTGTAGGAAGATATTGTGAACTACCAATCTTTCTCACATGTAAATGTTGGAAGCAAAAGTGACTCTAATCATCCTCTAGTGATATCAAATATATACAGCTTTGTCAGTGTGACAGAAGTCATCAAGAAATAACTTTCACTTTGTTAGACAAGAGTAAATGCCACATCAATTAGTAATTCAGTAATATTTCTTCAGCTACTACTTTCACAATAAACTTTTATGTTTGCCCAGTATTTGAATGAAAGCAGATAATGGAAGGATTTTTCATCTCTCTCTCTTTTTTTTGTTCTTTTTTTTTTTAAATGGAAATGATGCTTAAAATCTATATGTTTTTTGTTGTTGTTGTGCTTTTTTTATAGCACAGAATATTTTGATCGTTGATTCTACTGTATAATCAGTCACTATACTCAATAATATAATAGATTTTTCAACTTGTTTAATCTGACTGTCTTGATTTCATGGTGAGATTATGATGAGCAATTCCTATTTACTCTAGAGTTCAGCATTAAGATAATTGCATAATAAACCGCAATCAACGAGGACCCTTAAAGATTGCCACTTTATTTTCAGATGTTATTGTTTTTAAACACAAATCTTGACAACCAATTTTGGCTAACATGCAAAGTGGTATTCAGAATAGAAAGGAGGCATGAAACCTGATAACTTTTTTACCTCGGTTATCAAGCATCTCAAAAAATATTTTCTTGTCCAACAGTAGGTTAATATGAAGTCAGGTTTAGGTAACTTCGTAAAAAGGTAATTGATCATTAGTTCATATTTCATATTTTAAACTGGTTATTTTATTGCTTGGTCTATCTCATAGTGTTTTGTTTTGTTTTTTATTTTTATTTTTATTTGTTTTGCTTGTCTGAAAGAAAATATGCAACATATTTGAGACAAACCACGGTAAAATGATTCTGTCTAACTCTGAGCTAAGTCTGAGAAACCCAAACATTTCTTTTCATATTTTGTAATAACATATGACAGGTCAATTTAAACAAAATACATAGTATTTGCTGACTACAGTAAAAGGTTGATGTTAAAATAATGTGTTGCTGTTAAGAGCAGATAATTGAGCATACTAAAGTGTAGGTACTATCTGCTACAGCAAATGCAATTTAAAAAAAAAAAAAAAGCCCTAAGGTTTCCTTAACAAAGAGTGCTCATACAGATAATATTTGATATCTAGAATTTTACAATTTCTCAGTGTGGCTGTTCAGCAGAAATCTCTCTCTCTCTTTTTTTTTTTTTTTTGTATATTTAATCTACAATAAATTTTAATATATATATATATATATATCTCAGTCCTAAACATGTTAATGGCAGGAAATTTTGTAAACTATTAGTAAGATTTTTTTTCTAAACAGCAGTGTAAGTATCACAGTACGTGCATGTATTTTATAAGAAATCCTCCTCCCGTGAGAGTGATTCTTTCTGAATTTACCGTAGGTGAGCTACCATGTGTTCTCTTATTTGCTATATAACAGAATCAAACAAAACAAACAAAAACATAAAACCCCCAAATCCTAGGTCACCAGTGCTCCTGTGGAAATACAAATGACTCCTGTTGTTAAAGGAAATATTTTTTATGATTCTGAAATATTTAAACAAGGTAGCTTGCACTCCGCCCCACTACCCCCCCCCCCCCCCCCTTTTTTTTTTCGTCTTGTAAAACTCTGTTCTCTCTTTCACTCTTGCCTTTTCCACAAGTACTGGATGGAAAATAACCATCTGTATTTTCTACATAATGCCATTTTTAATCTCCTTCCCACAAACGGTGCTTACCTTGTCCAGCTTAATACTTTATATAAACCCTGAAACTTCAGATCCCAGCAGAAGCTTTCTTCAGGTCTTACTAGAGCTCTACTAAAATGTCTAGTACCCACATTCTTTCTAGGTTTCATGCATTATTTTCAGTCCCACACCTGACACATCACCTCTAATCATTTTCCATAGCAATCAGGCTCCTCCCTCCTCTGCTGCCCTTAATAGACAAACAAGGCCTTTTCCAGTGTGAGGAAGTGTTATGGTAACAGCACTACCACTTTGCTCATTGCCCCAGTCAGTGTTATTCAGTTCACCTTTGCACAGAGCCAGAGGATAGGATGGCTGTGCAAAAGCTTTCATTTTTCTGCTAGCTGATGGCTGACCCACAGGCAGAAAGCATCCCAATCTGAGCTAGGTGTCTTCTCAACTCCCTTCTCCTCATCCCTGTCTCCTTAAAATTGTATTTGTTGCTGGAAACTGTTAATGGTTTCTGAATAGATCTTCTAAGGATGTTGTAGGTCAGAGTACCATTAGCAAGAGGCAAGTTTTGGATGTTCAGCCAAACATAGAATCATAGAATCGTAGAATATTCTGAGTTGGAATGTATCCATAGGGATTGTTGAGTCCAACTCCTGGCACCACACAGGTCTACCCAAAAATTCAGACCATATGACTAAGAGCATAGTCCAAATGCTTCTTAAACTCTGACAGGCTTGGTGCCGTTACTACGTCCCTAGGGAGCCTGTTCCAGTGCACGACAACCCCCTCAGTGAAGAACTTTCCCTGATATCCAGCCTGAACCTTCCCTGTTGCAGCTTGACTCCCTTCCCTCCGGTCTTATCACTGATCACTAAAGAGAATAGATTGGCGCCTGCCCCTCCACTCCCCCTTGTGAGGAAGCTGTAGATCGTGATGAGGTCCCCCCTCAGCCTTCTCTTTTCCAGGCTAAACAGGCCAAGTGACCTCAGCTGCTCCTCGTATGTCTTCCCCTCTAGGCCCTTCACCATCTTTGTAGCCCTTCTCTGGACGCTCTCCAATAGTTTCACATCCTTTTTGTACCATGGTGCCCAGAACCGTTCACAGTGCTCAAGGTGAGGCCGCACCAGTGCAGAGTAGAGCGGGTTGGTGATTGTCCAGCTGTCCAGTCCATCCAGATCACTCTGCAAGGCATTTCCACCCTCAACAGAGTCAACACCTCCTCCCAGTTTAGTATCATCAACAAAGTTACTTAAAACACCTTCTAGTCCTACATCCAAATCATTTATAAAAACATTGAAAAAAAACTGGCCTTAAAATGGAGCGCTGGGGGACCCCATTGTTGACTGGTCACCATCCTGATGTAACCCCATGTACCATAACACTTTGAGCCCTACCCATCAGCCAATTTTCACCCATTATATGATGTTATTGTGCAGCTGTATGCTGGACATTTTATCCAGTAGGATCCTATGGGAAACTGTGTCAAAATCTTTACTGAAGTCCAAAAAGATCAGCTGGCTTTCCTTGATCAACTACATGGGTGATCTTATCATAAAAGGAAATCAAATTAGTCAAACAGGACCTACCCCTCGTGAACTCATGTTGGCTGGGACTGATGACTGCATTGTCCCCCAGGTGCGCTTCAATAACTCCCAGAATAACCTTCTCCATAATTTTACCAGGCACTGACATGAGACTGACAGGACTGTAGTTGCCAAGGTCTTTTTTCTTGCCTTTCTTGAAAATTGGTACAGTATTTCCCAGCTTCTAGTCAACTGGGACCTCTCCAGATTCCCAAGATTGTTGAAAAATAATTGAGAGAGGTCCCGCAATGACATCAGCCAGCTCTCTGAGCACCCTGGGATGAATCCCATCCAGACCCATGGACTTGTATGGATCCAAGTGGAGCAGCAAATCCCGCACACATTCAGGGGAGGCTAGGAGTTTATCATTCCCACTGACACAGTCCAGCAGCTCAAGGCACCTGGGGTCCCAAAGCCCATCATCAGCTTTGAAGACAGAGGCAATGAAGGCATTAAACATCTCTGCTTTGCCTATGTCCTTGTTTGTGAGGAGAGCATTTATGTGGTTTCCTTAGCTCAGATTATAGGCTTGTTCTTCTAACAGTGTATTTGGGTCTGCCATACTTCTATGTATAATGCAGAGCTTAAAGTGATACGCTACATCCTTTTCAATGACCTTTTATTGTGGTGAATCTGTGACTCATCTTATATATAGATTTCCAAGAAGTAGACTTTTGATGTGCACTCTTACAAATAGCTTTTGTTATTTTGATGATGGGGTTTGTATGCTTCTAAACCAGGAGTAGGGAAAATCTTTGTTCACAAAATAGAGAGTTTTATTTCAAGTTGGGATACCTGCAAATAAGAAGAGATTCTGAAGTATAAATTATTTCCTATTCAGATAGTTCAAACTTTTTTTTTTTTTTTTTGGAGGGGGGGGTAGAGAGAAAATAATAATAATAGAAACTTGAAACTGGATAGTTTTGTCACCTAAAAATGTAATATGAAAATCTGCTCCAATTAATTTCATTTTTTAAGTGTTTGAACTAAATGTTTATTTGGCTGCTCCTTTCAATTTAAAGATAAACTTCATGAAGTTGTGTTGTTTTGACTTTTGTCTAGAGGTCATCTATGTTTTAATGCTTTATGTTGTACCTATAGTCTGTCGCTGAAAGTCATGTTACTTTTTGAGGTCTCTGTAATAACTCACTGTTGAAAAGGTCTGCTCATCTGTTGCTACTTTAGCATGCTAGCATTGTTCATTGAAGGTATGGAGCCTTGTGAATATGTCCATTGAGCTGGGGTGTGGGTCATTTTCAGCAGGCTTGCCACTGAAAATTGCAGGAGAAAATCTTTCTGGAAACCTGCTGGCATTATCCACCCAGCTTCATCATTTGTTTTTCTTGTGACTACTTCACTTCCCAATGAAATAGGATCTTCAAAACTTTTGAAGGGATGTTGAGGTCCTATGAATTTAAGATTAAATTCATAGATATGACTGCATACTTTTTGCAGTCCCTGCATAAATTCTGCACTGAGATAACTCAAAATAAATTTACACATATTCAAATTTAAACCATTATCAGTTTGGTCTGATTTTTTCCCTCCTCTCTAAACTAGGTGTGAAACTGTAATACAAGCAAAATTTAATTCCCAGTCAAAAATTTTGCCATTTTTAATGGCAACTGGAAACTTAAGAGGGTCCATAACACAAAAGTTTAGTGTGGGATCTTCCAGAAGGGGTAAACTGATCATGATTTGAACATCAAAGAAGCTGAGAGATTTCAATATATTTTTTAATTTACTTTAATTTAAATTTAAATTATTTAATTTAAATTTTAATTTAATTTTTAATTTTTACAGGGTGGAAATTATTTGTGTTGTAGTTCAGTTTTTCCTTGGGATAAGGCACTCAAGGATACTTCAAGGATACTAGATGGTTATCATCACAAATCTTATTTGAAGGATTAATTTTTAACATTGTTGGTAATTT
The DNA here is from genome assembly GCF_040182565.1 of Anser cygnoides. Classification (NCBI taxonomy): domain Eukaryota; kingdom Metazoa; phylum Chordata; class Aves; order Anseriformes; family Anatidae; genus Anser; species Anser cygnoides. The sequence continues at coordinate 131,365,041 of NC_089874.1, forward strand.
CTTTTAATAGCTTTTGTTGATATATCTAAGCATGATGGCCAAAATCTTTATTCTTGTAATTATTAGTAGAGAAATATTTTGCCACAAAATGGAACTGAAGGTTGTGTAAGTGAGGATAAATAAAAAAATAGAGAGTACTTTAAGCTGTGTATCTTGAAAAGCTTGTCCTGTTTATTGCCCATCTCCCCATCATCAAAGATATGAAAGGCTGAAGCCTACTTACTTCAAGAACTGGCTTTCACAATTTCCCAGTATGATTGCTACACTCGTTTGGAATACTTGGCTGATAGATCCCTGGCTTTCATCTTGTGACAATGGAAAGGAGGGCATTCCCAGTGACAGGCCAAAAATATGAAGCAAACTTCCTACAAAGCTGATCTTAAACAAGTGGAGCCTCTTTCACACAATTTTCAAGCTCAGTACAAGTCTTATGTGTATTCACTACCAATTCCCAATAGCTATGTAGTAATGACACTGAACACAGGAGGAACTCCAGAACGTTATGGTAAAGAAACAGCTTCAAAGCAAAGAAAGAAAAGCAGTACTTTCTAGAAATAATTTTGATGTATCTTTAATCATTTTTATGTGCTCAAATACTCCGATGATTAGTGTCATAGATATACCTATAAATAAATCACAGATAGTTGGAAAACATCTCTGAAACATAAACCAAAGAATTCATCATTTGTAATGCACATGAGAAATATTTTATTAGCTGTGCAAGTGAGCTGATATGCAAGTACAGTATGTTAATTTGCAGAGTTTGCTTTGAGGAACACAAACTGTTCCTTAACTCTATAAAAATGAAAGTAGCTTATACAAAATAAAGTTCTGAAATCAACGGGAAAATGTATTCAGAATTTTTAAGTAGCCCTTGGTAAGGAAACTGAAGTTAAGAGTTGTTCAATATTTCAATTATAAATTCAAATGTTGAAGTGTAATATTATTGCCATTACAGTAGTATTCGTATAATTATAGGACTGTTGAAAACGAAGGGAAAAATAAGTTAATGCATTAAGTATGTGAAAGAAAAAAAAAAAAGCAAATAAGATGACAACAGAAAAAAAAAAAAAAGAGAGAGAGAGAGAGAGAGAGACAACAATTAGAGGAAAAGTATTACCATTAAAATAAAGTTGACAGGTATTAGAAATATTATCACATGATCTGCAATAGTGTAATAAAATATTAAGTTCAGTATTGCCAAATTCCATACTGTCATCTAAAATAATGAGGAGGGGAAAGAACTATGATTACTAGGTAAGATTTGAACAGATCTTCAACTCTTGTAAGTGGAACATAACATTCTTGTGCTATGCTGGAGATGAAAATCTACCCTACTTGGAAACAATCAAAGAGATTATTATTAACAAGGTGTTTGGAAAGTTAGGAACAGAATATCTTTTCAAGAACTTTACCAAGATATAAAAGGTTAGAAATAGCGTGATAGTTAGCAATGGAATTTGAACCACATAAAAGCTTCTTAGGAAAGGGTGCTGAGAAGGTAGCCACTTTAAAAGCTCGAGGAAATGTACCACTGGAAAAAAAAAAAAAAAAGAGAGAGAGAGAGAGATCATTTATAAAAGCTGTTATGTGGTGGGAGAATCAGAAGAGGTAAAATCATCAAACATAAGGTAGAGTGAAAGTGCTTGTGTTTTTATATAAGATGATACTAATTGAATAGGGTAGGTAGAAGCAGGGAACAAACAGATTTGGTAATAGGACAATAATTAAAAGTTACAGAAAAAAAGGAAAAAAACACTTTGGTTAAGCAATGCATCAGATGTGCATGGTAATCTTTTTTTAGTAACTGGAAAAGGTCATTTTATTATTCATTAAACAACTTATTCAAAATATTTTTAAAACAGTGACAATGAAAGTACCACTTTCAAAGTACTTTCTAGGTGATAGATTTTTAGGCTAGAGTACCGATGTTAAAAATTATTTCTAAATTTCAGTATAGAGAGTGTTACATAGTACAGTAGGGTTTTTTTATGTCAATATGAGAAAATCTTGCACTGATTTTTAGGATAATGAAGTTAACAGGGAAAATAGCTATTTATTGCTCAAGGGGAATCATTATAACTATAAAAACAAATGATCATAAATATAAAAACAATATCTAAATTTTAGGAGCATTATAAAATGGAATGACAGCACATATTTGTAATTGCACGTATAGCTTCTTCTGATTTCAAAACCCTAATGCTGAGGTAAATTTGTGGTTGATGAAACGGTTTTCTAAAAATAGGATATGAGTCAGCTAAGGTATTCTTTGAATTGTGACAACTTAAAGAGAAATTTAGGATCTTCTATATTTCACTCCCACCTATGATTTTTTAATTGGTACACTGTTAGATATCTGTGAATTTGACTAAATCTTTATGAAGAAATATTTACAATATACTTAGAAGATGAATGGAAATTTATCATTTGAGTTCAGATATTTATAATTTTAATTCAAAAAATGAGAACAAATGCTGTCAAAGTTAACCATCTAGTTATAAGCAAAAATTAAAACATTTAGCTAAAAAGCAGTGATAAAATAACAATTAAATAGACAAGTAAAATTTCAGATTATGGCATTCAAGGAGAGGAGGGATAATTAGAAATGGAGAAAACAAAGAAAACAGTTTTAAAGATTGATAAAGTTATTGATATAATTTTTAAAATCTCTAGGAAAAATACTCTTAGTGAAAGGTATGAAAATACAATAGATCATAGACATAGAATCATAGATATTTAGAAGAATCCATTCTGGATGAGCATCTTAGGCTAGGTAAGAAAGAAATGGACCAAAGTGTTAAGAATTTCCACAAGAATATAAATTTTAACTTGTAGAGGTAAAAGAATGGGGAAGATAAAAATGGCTTAGAAGTAAAAGGCCAAGCAGGAAATGTGGCAACTGTGAGAAGGAAGACTTTTTCATATTGGGGAATATACTTGAAAAGAGATAAGGCAAGATGAGGTATAATTTATATATAGCTATACTATTGCCAAGAATAATGCTGTATTTTAAGGTGAGTTTTGCACAAATTTTAAAGAAAACAAACATTACAACCAATGTCCATAAGAAAAGGTAAATATGAATGAGAATAAAATGATGAAAAAAAATCCAAGAGTGTAACGGATGTATTGTAACTAGAAAGTAATAGGGATGATTAATGGAAGGTGAAATTAAAAGAAGTGATGTAAGAGCAAAGAGTACTACAAGGTCATCTATAGCAATGAGCTATACGAACCTTGACATTTTTACAATGGATTTTCAACAGAGTGAACTGATCCTAAAGTATAGCAGCTTGAGTGGAACAGAGGAGAAAGAAAGAAAAGGTTATGTTGCAGCATGATGGAAAAAGAGTCTCTTAAAAAAAAATAAGTCTTTTCAACAGCTTAAATCTGAGTTCCTTAGTGACTTGATTAGTCAAATGGATTTTTGTCCCTCAGTTAGTGTTTTCAGTTTACCACATTCTCATACCCCAGGTTTCAGTAAATAATATCTAAATAAATAAAAAAAAAGCTCTAATGTTTAACTTAATACCTCAGCCAAAATGTGTTTCTCCACCTAGTCAGTGTAAACATCTTAATATTACATTAGGAGAATGTGCATTCTGACTACTGATGGCAATTCAAGGGTCCCAAAATGCAGGAAAAATATCCAATTCAAAGTATCACTCCCTACAGCTATGGATTTCGACTTGAGATGTTATCTCAAAATCACTTTTTGTAGTAACCTACTGCTCTACTAAATCCTAGCAATACAAATCAGTCTGGCATTCCCAAAAGCCCAGGGAGAATTTTTCATTGTAAGCAAGCTTTCACTGTAAGTGCATTCAGGTTGCAACAGTTGAACTAGAATCAGGGTATCTCAGAATCAGGGTATCTCAGAAGAGCATAGTGTTAAATAACAACAACAACAACAACAATAATAATAACAGTAATAATAATAATAATGTTTCCTTAAAAAGAGAGAGGAAGAGGGAGAGAGAGAGAGAAAGAAAGAGAGAGAGACAGAGAGAGAGAGAGAGAGAGAGAAAGAAGGAAAGAAAAGAAGCTCAACAAAATTCAAATTTACAAAGATATCTCTCCAGGAATGTGTATTTTTGTGCTTGTGTATTAGGCAAGGGTTCAATGATAATGCATTGTTTGGAGTTCCAATCACATTGTAGTGTCTGAAAAAATAATAATAATAATATGATAATTATTTAGGAATTATTTAAGATTTATAGTTTAGGAATTTCAACTTTGAGTTCTACACTATATATATATATAAATATATATATTTTTTTTCATTTTTACTTTACAAATTTGTTCCTCTTCACACAGGACACTGAAAAATCCTTCCCCTTTCATTTTTCAATATCACTCTAATTTTCTACAGGTGAAAGCAGATTGTTAGTTTGTTTTGATTTCCCAGGCACTCTTTTTGATTGAAGTGAAAATGAAATATGTGAAATACCTGTGTCATGATTTGCATAATGATCTTTTGTTTGTTTGTTTGTTTTATTTTGTTTCACAAATCATTTGGGGGAAATTGGATAAGGGTACATTCTTATTACTTCAGCATATTTTTATACAGGCTGAATCTTGGGAAGGGGTGAAACAGTTCAAACAAAATAAGAACAGACACAAATTTTAGCTCACTTCTGAAGGATGCTGCCATGTTTCTGGTGCTGAACTGCAGGGGAAAAAAAAAAAAAAAAAAAGGCTACTTCAATGGGGTCTGGCTGATACCCTAAGAAGAAATCAGGTGACCTGCTTGTGTTTGTGCAAATCTTTTGATACCCCCTTATGATGGTCCTAGTGTGGGAAGGGGAGGAGAGCACATGAACAGTTCATAAGCACAAGATACTAAGACTAGAAGGAGAAGGGAGCTGCTGAAAGCTGTTTCCTGTTCTTGTCAAAATACAATTTAAAACTGTTGCTTATTTAAAGCTTCTTAGGGACACTCAGGAAAACAGATCTAAATTTAACTAAAGATACATTGTTAAAAGAAATTAATGCAATGACATTCAAGGTCTTCTTGGACGTTCCCTTTCAGAATTAAAGCAACATAAAAATATTAAACCAAAGTAGAGTAAGAAAACTTTAATTTTGAAAAAGGTTGTCTACACAAAGTTTCTATGTAGTTTGACTAGTGCTCTTTACAAAATAGTATTGTGTTTCTTGACAGTTTTGAAATGACTGGTCCTTGTGATATTGTGGCAGCTGTTAAGGACTCCTTTGCCCACTTTGCTCTCCAGCCTTGTATGTCACATGAGACTGAGGCCCCTGTGAGAGTTTGTGTTGTACTATATTTAATTAGGTCCTCACTCGTTTCATTGTTCGTATCTGGAATTTAATGAAATGGCTTCTATGAGTGCCAATGGTAACTATAAATTATATTTACCCTGAAGTAATAATTAAAATCTGCCTTTTAAAATGTGGTTCAGAGGTGTGGTCCCTTTTACTGACAGGGACTTATGTGCTGAACCATCTTAAGATCTATGAGAAAGCAAGCATTGGGACATACATATATTTCAATTTAAATCCCAGGTTTGGGCAATATTATTATTACCAGTAAAAAGGACAATGCTCAGTTATTTGGCCTCTTGGAAGGTCGGATATCTTGCTTTTTGCTTTCGTAAGATTGATTTGTTTCTGCTGATGGTAAGGCACTCAAACACTTGCCAAACAGCACAAATCTAAGGGCCTTCTTTGCATGGTATAAGTCCATTGAGTAGAAATGTGGGGACACATACCCTGTATTTCTAGATAATGCTCAGTACTGGCAGCTAACCCACTGGTATATTTTGTTTTATGACTAAAAACATATCGATGGGTAAAAGAGGCCTTTTGACTTTTTCCATTCAATTTTGCTATTAGGCAGCTGGTAGCTTTCTCACTCTACAACTAGTCTCCTCACAGGAGGGCCCCAATTCTTCACTTCTCGGATTTTTAGAGGTTGATCTCACTCTCACTTGTTGTAATTTATCTATTTAGGAAAGGTTATCTCACACTTAGAATGGAGAACACATAGCCCAGGGAAATCTGGCTTCCATGTCCACTCCAGTGAACATCTGGAGATTGCTCATAACAAAACTCCCTTGCTAATGTCTGACCTAGTTAGGGCCTTTTGTTTGTAGTACCTTATCTGAGGATGTTAAGAATACTCAGTTCAAGTTATTTAGGAGACTTTATTTATTTATTTATTTAAATAAGTTCCTACTTATGTCCTCCATCAGTAAAATGGGGAGAAATATCTGTCAAGCCCATTCAGAGTTTCAGTCAATAAAAATGAAATTCAAATGACCAAATATTAACTTTTATAGTATTGCTTGCAACTGTTAAGCAAACACAAACCATTTTAACACAGGTTAATACATGCAAGAACAAAGTTGTATTTCTAATACCATTTTTGTAAATTGTATCTAGGAAGCAAGTGGTTTGCTGCTGCCTCCTTTGGTGATATTGAAGATCCTCCTGAGCTTCTGCTTCGGCATAGGTCAACCATCTCCTCTTCAAATTAAAACCAATCCTTGCTTAAAGAATCCAGTGTTCAGGTATTGTATTTGTACCTAATGGACAAACATTGCATTTTTTAAACTAATATCCATAGGCAGCTTTTGAGTACAAAGGATACAGAAGATAGGGGATGCTTAAGGGAAGAGATGCTGTTCCTTTTTCCTAAACAAACAAGCTTGTTTTCATGATAGCTTAAACGTATTTCAAGTCTTAAAGAGAACAACATTCAGCCTCTCTCCTGATTTTTTTTTTTTCTAAAAAAAGTTACTGTTTATGCTGTCTCCATAGACCTGGATAGAGAAGCCCATAAAGCATTTATAATTCCCAGACTGTTAATACAGAAACATCATTAAAATATAGAAAGCTGTGTCTATAACTGCTGGTGAACAAGCAGGAAAAAAAGCAATGTTATTAGGGTAGAAAATTCTTTCACTAACTAGGGGAGGGTATGGGTGGATACTGCTTATTGGAGTACTTTGGAGAAATCCCTGGATTTTAAATGGCGGGATGGGGAAAAGGAAAGCAAAAGTCAGGTCCCCCCCCCCCCCCCCCAATATAAGCAAAATTTCCCTGCCTCTGCCTGTCCCTCTGTCCCTTCCCCAGAAATATTAATGAAAGAAAGAAAACAAAATCCAGAAGGGAGATGTGTGCCTTCAGAAGACTTTAGTAAGATTCTGGCAAAGGCTTAACCCTCCCTCATCAGAGAAAATAAGCCTGATTTTATCAACAGAATGAAAACATTAAATAGTTTCCACACACATCCACATTTTTAGTTCCTCTTCCAGAATGGGGGGTCACTGGAATAAGCTTTTCCCTGATCCCTGTTACAATACCATCAGCTGTAAAAGTCATCTGCTCTGTCAGAGAACCTAAATGCCACTAAACAGAACCCACGGGGACAAGCAAAGAATTCAAACATGCATACAAAGGAATCACAAGAACATTAATCTTTTCAAGAACCAACTGACAGTACATTTCAGAAAGCACATATAACTCAATTAACGTTTGTGCTCACAAAACCTTTTAATTTATGAACTATAGCTCTTGGGGTTTGCTAAACAATTAAAATCAAATCTAACTTCTCCCCCTAAATTTTGCAAAACTTATTTTATGTTTAATTCCTGCAACTTCAGCAAGAAGAGTTCTTCTACGTGACCCTGATAATAAGAAAGGAAATATTATTGCTCAGTGATCTGCTGTCATCAATGGACAAAAATTAAATGCTTTTGCTAATCCTTTCACTGTCTCACTAGACTTAGACTATGAAGCTTTGTTGACCCTCCTGGAAATCGTGGCAAGAAATACTGAGAGCCACTTGAGTTACTCTTTTCTTTCAAGAAAGAATCAGAGGGTAGTAGTTGATGATTGCTCTTTTGCCTCGATATGTTCTTATGCAAGACACAATGTTCCTACTTTTTGATATACATGCTACATTGTGAGATCAATTCAGTAATACTCTGTAAACACTGGTTTTGGATCTGATCTGAACAGTAACAGTCATGGCCATGGTGAAACTGGAACTATAGTTCAAACCAGATAAAAGAGCTACTGCTGCCAAATTACTTGAAAAACCTTAGGAAAAGATGAATAAGCTGTTTCTGTGTTAATGCTGATATATTCTTTACAGAACAGCCAACAGTTTAAATATCTTTAAATGTTTGGGTACTTTTATGTGGTAAGGAACACATATTCATTTCTTAAGTGGTTCTCAATATCACTTTGGGTTAAGAACTTCACTGCAGTAATCTCTGCTGTGTCTCTTCAGTGTCAGAATTTCTCTGTTACACCTTTCAGCTGTGTTTACATTTATATTAAAGTCCTAGAGCCTGTAGTGATTTGGGCCCACCCAGATTGAAAAAATCTCTGTCTTTTAAACTGACCTTGATTAAACAAGCTGAGATGACCCAGCCAAGTGGCTTACTGGAGGAGGCAGTTGTATTCTCTCCATGCTTTGGGTACCAACCAGAACCTTCCTGGGGCATCTCGTAGCATATCTCTGGCTTTTTAGCAAGCCGAAACAGTTCTTTAAGTGGGTATAAGACTCATCCAGGAGTGAAAAGCACCTTGTTCTCTAAAAATGAACTGTTTTGATGGCACATTTTTTTCCTTGTTCAACTCCACCCTATAAGGAGATGAAGAACTACAAATTAGGGCCTGTCATGCTGTTAGGACATTTTTAAAAATCATGCTTTAATGTTGTGGAATTTGATGATTCCCAAAGAATGCTACAAGATACACAGACAATACCTTTTGCCATGTGGTGAATAAGACATAAGCCAGAGGGTATATTCTATTCCCTTAGTTGCTATTTGGTTTAAGTTACTTATTGTTAATTTTCTATACCACTGTGATGAGGTTTATACTATCTGTGAATACAGAATATGATGGGTAAGTTTTAGAAACTGTATGTAAGGTTTACTCAAGAAATGAAGCCTTTCCACAGTTTCTTGAAACTTTTATAATTGCTATTAAAAAAAAAAACAAAACAAAACACCAAAGTCCCATAAATATATATGTATGTATATATATATGTATATATATAAATAAATTAGTAGTAACCTTTTTTTCAGTGATGAAATAGGTTAATTTCATAGCTGACTTGAAATCTTGTGACAAGTTCTGGTATTCTATTATGCCATTATTAGTAGAAGAAATAATCCCTTGCAGCTGTGGTAACTCATGATAACACACAATATATACCCATCAAGATATCTCCTGACAGCAATGAAATTAACTCGTGTCACCCCTGTGTCTAACAGAATGTGCTTGCAGCTTCTTCTTAGTATGCCATTTCAGATACCAACAAATTGATATATGGGGAAAATACATCTATTAGAAACAATTGGTTATACCAATATTTTCACTGCCTGCATTGTACGTTTGATGACAGATGTTTCAAGCATGGTAAGCAGACAGTAAGTAATCAAAAGTTTTAAAAAAAAAAAAAGAAATCATAGTTTATGCTTACTTCTTGAATGTGTATTTCCTTAAGCTTCAACAGGACCTATATGGATGCCCTGCACAACTATTTTTACTCCCAGTGCATCCTTGATGGGGTTGCAATCCATTCACAAATCCTCTGGCTCAGAATCGCATGAACCGAAACCTAAAGCCATTCGAATTCCTGCTGCTGAAAGGAGCTATTTTGAAATAACCGGATGATCTGTTACCTCTCCCTTCTTTTTACTTCTAAAACTAATGTTTCTAATACAAAATTATCTATGTGTCTATTAAGCTTTGAGATTATGCTCTTTAAGGTTAGTTCCAAAATGCTGGAAAGCAAATATGTTTTATGATGTTTCTATATAGAGGAAGCAGACAAATCAGATGAGAACAAACACTTTACAACAATACTTTAAAACTGTACTTTTAATGACTTTTTAAAATAAGTGTTTTGAAATAATTGGAAAAGCGAAGAGATGAAACACATTATTTACTGCCACACATATTCTTACTTTCTGATTAGAAAATGTAATCAAACAATTTCCACATCACAAATGTTATCCAAACATTTTGTAGTCCTTGCACAGTACGAATTATCCCCAACTTAACTTCATGTACTACATCCTTGATTATAGGACCATTTTTGACTTTCTTTTTTTCTTAACTAACAAAAAAACACAAATAAACAAACAAACAAAACTCACATTAGACTCATGGAATACTTTCAATTTAGATCTTTTAATAAAATGCAAGTTGAAAGAAGCCTGGTCACAAGGGAAAGCGTTACTTAAAGATTGAAGTTGGCATTACAGAAACAAAAGACAGCTTTAAAAATAGAGGCTACTGTTTTTGTTTCTGCTCTGTGTTTCTTCCCTTGTGGCTAAGCAGCTTTTAGCTTTAAATATTTATTAAATAAAAACATAAATATGACACCCCTTCCTCACCCCCCCCCCCCCCTTTTTTTTTCTTGATTTGGGCAGATCCTATTCTGGGAAACAAAAGCCACTAATGGTATAAAGAAAATACTTACTCTGCAGAAGGTGTGATTCTTAAAATTTGTAAGTTCAAAAAATATGAATTCTTCCCATAAATAAAGCATGAATTCATTCTGAGACTCGTAGGCATTTGACAGCATGAACGGACACTAGCGGGATTTATAAACAGCAGGGTTTTACAGCCTATATTTCATACAGTAAGACATTATAAATTGTAAATTTACAATATGTAATTAATGAAGATGTCAGAAATACTGGGGCTATGTTCCAAAGAGCAGTGAAATGATATCTTACCAGAGAAAAAAAAAAAAATTATTGACACTAAAACTCCATCACTTAGGTTTTCAAAGTGGCATTTAACATTTTAATGGCATTCTACTGAGAGGCTAATATCCTTTGCTGGACTTTGAAAGTATAAGGATAAATGTTTTAAAGCCAGAGGTCATTAGGGGAAAGGTGTGTCACTGAGAGTGTACGGTGCTGCAAAAGTTTTGATTGCACAGCTTTGGGATTGCTATGTGGATCTTGCCTTCCAAACCTTCAGCCACCTCTACCCCCCTAAGACACTGAACCTCTTAACTGATACATTGATTTAAATCTGTTTTAGAGAGGCCAGATGCAATCCAGCCAAAAAAAAGTTAGCTGTCTGGACCTATAAAAGCAAACATGAGAGGGTATCTTTTCTACACTAAAGTGACTACCTTTCACTTATATTTTCAGTCTGTTTGTAAGTCTCTACACCTGGCTCTCCTCCCAGAACCCACCTACTACCTGCAGATGTTGTACTTTTGTTCAAGACAAAAGATTGCAGAAATCTGCAAAAAGGATGCACACGAGCAGCATTTTCATAGTTTCAGATCATTTTCATAATTTGTGGATATTGTTTTATGGCTATCTTTTATACCCAAATATGGTTACTTCCAGCTCTCCTAAATAAAATATCTCCTGTGAGCATTATTTATTTTTCTCTGCTCAGATTATCTCTTTGTATTTCCTAGATAGGACATACCTGTCAAGGTATGTATGGGTCTTATGCTTCATTTTTCAAGATCATGGGACCAGGAGAAAAGCTAGCACATGAAATCACAACTATCATCAAAGGAATTGTTAACAAATCCCAGAAGACACTTTATCAGACAAAACAAAATAAACAACAACAGCAAGAAAATTAGTTTATGGAGTACTTTCAATGGAATCCAAAGCATAACAAATGTGTAAAATTGCTGAGATCAAAGAATACTGACTGGAATGGATACAAAGGAAGGCAACTAGGATGATCACGGGAAAGAAAAGAGGAGACACTGAAAGATCTTGGATTGTTCAGCCTAGGAAAATGAAGACAGAACACAGAATCCTTCATCATAAAAACATCAAAAAATGTAAACACCAGGCAACTGAGTGTCAACTTTGTTAACCATCCCTGAACAAATTTTGTCTGAAAATAGTAAGGTGGTTTCTACCTTACACAGTTTCTGAAACAGACTTATGACTTAGGAGTAGGAACTAAGTACCTAGCCAGTTAAGACACCAGCAGATGAACAGGATGACGCATCATGTTTTTTTGTGATAGTAGGAACTTGATTTGATGAGCCAAATTGTCCCTTCCTGTCTAAAATTAAGATGTAAGTTACCATAATTTTAAAATCTTAGTAAAATATACACATTGATTGGAGCTTCAAGCTCAAGGCAAAGAACACATGACTTGGATCTGTTAAAATATCTTACTCAGCCCACCCTACAAAAAGGTTGAATTAAGCTTTTTCAATAATGTTGAAACCTAAATAATGTTACTAATGTCTTCAGTTCTCTGAAAAGTTGTAACTGATCTGACTAGACTGTAGTCTTTGGCAAATTATTTTGCTGATTGAAAGTTTCCCTTATTTTTGTATGCCTCAATTTTCTTTGGCTTGTGTATTGTAAAAAGAAAAAAGCATAATTGAGAAGGCACAGAATGTGGCATTGTTTTCTTCATTTTAGCAGTGCAGTAGTGCAATAAATTTCTTTTGGAAAACAAATAAAGTAATTTATCAGTATAGAAGCTCTAATCTGAAATTCAAGGTTTTTAATACAGATTTTTTAGGTAATTATTTTTTTTTTCCATGTGATAGTATATTTTCATTTTCAGGATACATTTAAGTATAATTACTTTAAAAAAAAAAAAAAGGAATTAGATGTTGCAAAGCTGCAGAAGTTTTGTATCAGTAGAGACAGTAGAATTTTCAAAGATGGAGAAACAGAAGTTAAACTGCTGGAGAAGTTAGAACTCTGCTATTTGAAAAGACAGTCTTTCCTTGCAAAATATGTTTTAAAGTATATTGCCTAATGAGCATTTTCTGTGTCAGCTGCTTACTCCAGTGTTTTATTCTGAAAAAGTAAGGTATGTATGTTAGCAGTATGGGAAAATATTTTCCAGGGAATGAACAAGGTTGAGAGCTAACTGAATTAATCGTAAGTTGATGATGTTAATTAGGGGAATATATTTTTCCCTGATTACTAAATATGTTTAGTGAAAATCAGATTCATTAGTAAAGAATAAACACACGTTATAATTAAACTGTATTTACCTTTGACATATGTCTGTTAGCTGGAAACATCTACAACTGGTGGTTATAAACTTTCTGATGAAAGTGTCTCCTGCCAAAACCCTGGTGTTCTGTTGAAGATTAAAGCAAATAACTTGTGGTTTCTTTATTATAGCTGGCTCTGACAGCATATATAAACTGACGGGAAATTTCCATTGAATACATGGTGTTTCAGGATTCTGCTAGATGTGCATATACACATACAGCAAGGTTCAGTGGAATTTCAGCTTTAGCAGGAAATGGTGGGATATGAACTGTTGAGGAGACAAGGCTTTGAAGATGTCCTGATTCTCTTCAAATTTGGTAGAGGATGGTGAGAGAATCTGCCTACCTACTTCAGGCATGTCACAAAGGAATATTTTCTTTCTCCATTCTTCCCACAGAAAACAAAATTTACTTGTTGAAGCAATTCCTAAATAGGCAGTAAATGAACTAACTCTGGAACTGGAATCAATAAAGCTGCTTCAGACTGAGGTTACGCCCAAGCTAATAGCCCAAGTGCAGTACCATGCTTCACAGGCTACGCTGCTCCAAGTGATTGTAAATGTACCTGTTCAGGGATATCTAACATATTTCTCCATTGTATTTTTTTAGACATAACCAAGATGAATAATCAAAAAGCTAGAAAATATCAAAACTGAAGTTCTTCAGGTTATTTTATATGTTCACCCATGTTATGTGCACTGCAGTGCTATTCTTTATTATGCAGCAACAGTATGTTATTTCACAGATTCATAGAATCATAGAATGGTTTGATTTGGAAGGGACTGTGAGATCATGCCTTATTCTCTGAACACTTGGTGTAATCTAGAGTATTGTCTTATGCCCTACAATGTCTGAATAAGGTCTAGTGAAATTGAATGCTGTCTACTGCTTCTTGCACTTGAAATAGGTGTATAGTGTATAGTGAATGGAATAAAGATTGGCTGGAAGATGAATATGGGTTTCACATTTTCATTGACCTCTGGCTTCCAAACTTACCATTGCCAGAGACTTTGTGTGTAACTCTGGAAGTTCCTAAGGCTCCATTTCAGCTGCTTGTTAATTAAATGGGGGTCATGACGCTTCTTGTTTAGGCAGGGCTTTTCTTACAGACAATATATAAGGCTTTATGAAACAAGCTGAAAACTTATGGAGCATCTAATGAAAATATAAGTAAAATCTTCAGTGATGTGTTTGGTCAGTATAAAGTACAGGTGCCACAGTTTTGTACAGCAGACATAAAAAAAATATATAGTATATGATATATTTTTCATTCATCACTGAGGGAAAAATAGTATGTCATCATGTAAGAATGGAATATAATGTCATGAAAAGTACTCTGTAATCTCATGACTTTTGAGTGTTTCACTTGCAGACCTCTCATATTCTTTCCTGTAGCTTTCCTTACTTTGTTACATCTGTTAAGGTGAATATTTTGAGGCACAACAGTCTTTTTTTCCATCACCTATGCTTACATCAGCTGATGGTGCTTTAGAGTTGCTTTATACGTACTTACTGGTGGTAAAATTTCTTTCAAATACCTCAGTACATGGTACAATAGATATCAGGCATTGAAAGTAGTATTGTTAATATTCTGTTTGTGTATATTTTATTCTGATAACTGTATAAACATAATGTTCATGAAAACAAAATAATTCTTTAGAGTTAGTCCAATCAAGTAGATGCAAAATAATATATCTGTTCATATATAACAGCAGGCTATGACAACTTTGTATTTTGCAATTTCATAGGAAAAAAAAAAAGAAATCTAAACAGAGAATTTTTAGCTAAAAGTATTTAGTAAAAAAAAAAAAAAAAAAATGACCCTTATCATATTTTATGCCATCTTATCCTGTTAAGTTGAAAGTTGAAATCTTTTTTCTAAAGCCCACCAAAGGAGAGAGGGAGAGATAGAAAATATATGCTTTTACTTTGATAAACTGGTTAATGGCCTGAAAAAAGGAACTAAATTACAATGGCAAAATAGAATTTACTTAAAATATTTTAGTTATTTAATGGTTTATTTTTATTAAAAGATTAAAAGCATTGTAAATAAAAATATTTAGACTTTTTTATTATTATTTATTCTTCATAAATTATGCTGCAAAATGCTAGAGTATTTTAGCTTTGTATGCTAGAGTCCAAAACTGTTTTTTATAATTCCATGACTTTTCAAGGCATATGTTGTACAATGCAGGATGAACAGGAAACCTGGTAGATACTCACTGGCACTATAACGTGAAGAAAAGAGAGCCACAGTGAGAGCAATGGAGTTGTCTCTTTCACACACCTTTGTTGGACTGATGTAATTCAGCTGAATGCTACTTTATCACTTGTAATGACTTTTAGTAGCTAGTTTTCATGGAAGTATAGTAAGCAAATGCGCATGACTAGTAAGGCTGATGGCACCTCTTGAATGTGCAAAATGAAAGCAGGATGCCTAGAAGAAACTTTGGGTATTTCCTGCTTCTGGAAAAGCTAAAGAGCTTTCTTCATTTTTATTACTATTCATATTACAGGAGGTAGTCCTGTAGGAATCTTATTTCATTCAAGCCAGTTGTGCCTGCCTTTACAATACTTTTGTTTTGTGGGATGTGGAAATAATCTATAAACCAGGAATGACCCCATGAGTTTTGAGACATCTTAACATAAAAGAATTTCATCTTGACCTTTGTGCATTAATATACCATTTTTATGAGATACTTCATCTTTAGCCCAGTTTCCTTTGCACAGAAGCTTTGTATAAGCCAGAGCTAACAATGTATCTAAGAGTCAGAGAAAAGAAATCCAGTGAGCCTATTTATTTGATCGTTGGCATAATTCCTGTAATTGCATCATGAATTTACTGCGTACGTGTTAATTAAACTGTTCTTGGTGTCCTCCAAGTAATATGGCAAGTATTTAAAATGTTATAATAGTACAGAAATTGATATGTTTCCAAACTATCACAAGGTTTGACAAATAAAAGAATCATGTCTTGTTTTTGTATATTCTTTTCAGTATATACAGTTAAACTACTAGCTCTCTATTATTTGATGAAGACCTTCATTCTGCCTAAATAATCTTCTTAATTTGTGGAAAGCATATGATATCTATATTCCTAACATAGAAAGACTGCTCTTGAAACCCAGGTTAGCTTTGTCTTATCTACATTACATTGTATTGTAGGCTATGGACATACATATAAATGATAAAGATGAGGCAGGGGCATGGTCTCCAGTTCACAGGTAAAGAACTGAGTCTGGAACATATTTAGTGGGGTTTTTTTTGTTTGTTTGTTTGTTGTTGTTTTTAATTAAAATCATACCGAATCTTTTTTCTTCTAATTTTATCCTCTAGAAACCAGGGGTTGATATTATGTGATTCTTATTACCAATGATATTGTAATTTTTGACTTTTGTGGAAAAGTATTCTTATAATTTCATGCAGTTCAGAGTTTCAGTCAGTACCTTCACCAGCAATGAAGTTTTATATTCACAGAGATCAGTATGGTGGTAGCTGCCGTAATGACTGATGCTGTTGCGTTGCATTGCATTGCTGGGAAAGGGGTTGACCTCACCTGTCCTTGTAGTGTATTTTTTTTGTTTGTTTGTTTGTTTTTCCCCTCTGGTGTTGAAGAGAAGTTATGGAAAGCTATTCTGCTTTGGAAAAGGTAGTGAGACATCATTTAGGAGTCTGGGTTGTGCTTTATACTTGAAATTGAAAAAAATGTCCTAGAGGATAACAAATACACCTTAGTGCACCATTTATATCTGGTAGTACTAAAGAAAAGTGGTGCAGGTGGTAGAAAGTATATTATTTGGAAAGGAAACATACTGTAGATGGGGCCTTCATATTTCCAGGAAATGAGAGAAATACTTCCCTGGTTCTGTGCGTTTTGTTTGTCTGAAGCAGTTAGTTCTTTTCAGTGTATGTCCAGTTTAGAATAAGAGCTAAAAGTAAGAAGATGTCCATACAATCCATTAAGACATTTTCATCATATTTTGGCTCAGAGTTCAGGCTCAGAAGATAGTAACATTTGCTGTCACATCAAAATGTATTTAAAATGTTAATATATGGAGTTCTTTTCCCTTAGATCTCCGCACCTTCTTAGCACATGGTAAGTATTATATAAAATGGTGGAGGGTCAGACTGCTTCTTTTCTGAGTGCATAAGAGGATGGATGGATTTAATTCTGCTTGAATGTCTGACACTAGTAGACTCTCCAACCCTGGTTTAGCCACTTACCCTTCTAGTCTGTCCTCTGTAGCTCTGAGCCCAATCTTCAAATGCAAATGCTACATGGCAACAAGGGAGCAAAAAGCTGCTCATTTCTTTGCTTTTAGTTAGATAGTGTCTGCACACATTCACTCTGTGCCTGTGCTGATTTGGTTAACACCAGAGAGATAATGAGGTATTTGAATTCTGTTTCCAGGGATTCTTTCCTTCCTACTGCATTATTTTGATTTTAAAATGCTTTTGTATCTGTATATATGTATCACGGTGTCAAAGCTTACATACCACTATATATTAGCATTTCTTCAATCAAGCAAAAACTTGCACATTTTTTCTTCTTTAGCTCTTGCTTCATTACTTGTGATTCATCATTTCCAGTGTTTTGTTCTGATAAATCTTCAGCACAGATTCATTTTTCTGCTATTATACAGTGTCAACTAGCTCACAAAACCAGAAGAATAGTTATTAAAATGTTCACGCTTCACAAATAATATTTTGACTGTTGGATAGATATAAAAGTCCAGCAGGAAAAATATTCTGACATGATTTGTAACATGCTATCTTTCAAATGGCAAAAAATATCAAAATATAATTGAAACAGCCTGCTCATGATGCAATCCGCTTTCCATTTTCAAATGAATGAAGGAAGCACACAGTATGCATTTTTCTGTGAATCCCAGGGCTTAGATCTACACAATACATTTGTGGAGGCACGACAGTTAGGAAACTCTTCACAAAAGAAAAATGGTCAACAAATGTTGTGATTATTTTGTTATTGAGTACTGAAAGTACTTCTTTGTAATTAAAGTTTAATTTTAGTGCAGAATTATGAGATGATTTTGTCTATGAGTATTTGTAGAATCTGGGCAATCATGAAATGAGAGGATGAAGGTAGAACTGTGAAAACATAAGTCTTCTTGTTAAAATAAAACCATTAGCAAAATACACAATGCAGAAAATGTCTCCAAGAAATGAGAAATACTTCTTGTTAAATGTTTACAATGTGTGCCTTGTTTGAAAAGCAGAATGCTTAGCTCTCTCTCTCTGTCTCCTTTTGTAATGCATTGACCAGATTTTTCTCTGCTGATTCTCTGCAGTTTCCTTTGGGCAGGGAAATTACTTGTATAATGTAAGATTAACAAAATATTACCTGCATGAAACATTGATATATTTGTGGATAGAACACAGTAAACCACTCTTCCTATATATTCACTGCAGTATAAAAAGTGAGATGTAAAAGACCTGTATATTTAGAATATATAGTTATGCATGGATGCATATGTCTGAAAATAAAATATATACATGAATATGTTATATAGGTGTCTGTCTTTTCCTTGCAAGGTTAAGCTATATGACTAAATCAAACTCTTTTCTTTCCATTTTACCCATCACTACCAGCAGATAGCAGAAACAGGATGCAACTTCTAAAACAATTTTTGCTGTTTTTATATGTGTGAAGCAGAAAGAAAGAAGGTTTAATGTAATCTGTTGGATTGACTTTGCAGAGACATTGTTAACAGAAGCCGTGTCTTCAGCTAAGTAACCCAAATAAACATGATATCAAAATGAGTTTATAAATACAGTGCTTAAGCCCCACTTCTACCTGTCCCTGTAAGGATACTTGAACAAGCCACCTCCTTACAAGAATGTATTTGTGTGTGTGTGTGTGTGTGTTTGTGTGTGTGTGTGTGTGTCTGTTGTTGGTGTTTGTTTTCTTGTTTTGTTTTGTATTCCTTCTGTTTTTTTCCTTTCCCTGTTGCCCTACTTCTTATTACTTTTCTGGAATTTCCCTTTGATGTAGGTACTCATAACATTTAGTGGATTTCCCATTTGGTTGCAAGTAAAATAGAAAACCCAGAACAGCTCTAATGTGTTTTGGTCTATACAGAATCCAAACATTCAAGGCAGATATTGCTATTTATTTTACAGTGATAGGCATATATTTAATGAAATTTTCTTAGCAATAATGCAGGTTCTGAGGAACAAATTTGTAGTCTTACAGCTTTTTTAATTGGAAGTGAAATCAGAAGGGTTTGATTTTCCATGTAGAATGTTTGGGTTTCGATGTTAACAAAACTTACAATATAAGAAATTAGCATATATTATAGTGATAGAAACAACATTGTTTCTTTGAGACCTTATTTCACTTCTTCCCCACCCAAATAAACTCAATTCAAACTTAAGTTGTTAATTAAGATATGTCTAATCCTAACCCTTTCATCACAAGATCAAAAGGAAGAGGAAGGTCTGTAAAGTGTGGGAAAAGGGCCTGTACTCTTGGGAGGAGTATAGCAGTGTTGTCAGGGCCTGCAGGGACGTGATGAGGAAGGCTAAAACCCACCTAGAGATGAAGCTTGCAAAAGAGATAAAGCATAATAAGAAGGTTTATTTTTAAGTATGTAAACAGTAAAAGGAAGACTATGGATAATGTGAGTCCCCTGCTGAACGAGGCAGGTGTCCTGGTAACGGGGGACACTGAGAAGGTGGAGATACTGAATGCCTTCTTTGTTTCAGAGACTCCCCACCAGGACTCCTGGACCCTGGAGGGAGGAGAAAGAGTCTGGGAAATGGAGAGGTCCCCTCTGGTTGAAGAGGGAGTTGTTCGGGAGCGTCTCAGTGGGATCAATGCACACAAATCCATGGGTCATGATGGGATGCATCCACCTGTACTGAGGGAGCTGCAGAGGTGATTGCCAAAACACTCTCAATCATCTTTGAAAGACCTTGGAGAACAGAAAAGGTGCCTGAAGACTGCAGGATAGCCAGTGTCACACCGGTCTTCAAGAAGGGCAAGAAGGAGGATCCAGGAAACTACAGGCCAGTCTCACCTCTGTCCCTGGAAAGGTTGTTCCAGGATGTCATGGACATACACAGCTTGTTCTGGGTGCCACCTCCAAGCAACTGGAAGAGAAGAAGGTTATGAGGAGTAGTCAGCATGGATTCACCAAGGGGAAATCATGCTTGCCCAAACTCGTTGCTTTCTATGATGGCATCACCAGCTGGGTAGATGGGGGGAGAGCACTGGATGTCATCTACCTTGACTTTAGCAAGGCTTTCGATACTGTCTCCCACGATATCCTGCTAGCAAAGCTGAGAAAGTGTGGGACAGATGAGTGGACAGCAAGATGGGTTGAGAACTGGTTGACTGGCTGAGCTCAAAGGGTGGCGATTGGCAGTGCAGAGTCTGGCTGGAGACCTGTGACTAGCGGTGTTCCCCAGGGGTCGGTGCTGGGTCTGGTCTTGTTCAACATCTTCGTCGACGACCTTGATGAGGGAAAAGTGTCCACTCTCAGTAAATATGGCAACGATACAAAGCTGGGAGGAGTGGCTGACATGCCAGAAGGCTGTGCTGCCATTCAGCAAGACCTGGACAGGCTGGAGAGATGGGCAGGAAGAAACCAAATGAAGAGCATAACAAGAGCAAGTGTAGAGTCCTGCACCTGGGAAGGAACAACTGCACTTATCAGTACAGGCTGGGGGATGACATGCTGGATAGGAGCTCCGTGGAGAAGGACCTGGGAGTCCTGGTAGATGACAAGTTGACCACAAACCAGCAGCGTGCCCTGGTAGTTAAGAAGGCCAATGGGAACTTGGTGTGCATTAAAAGGAGCGTGGCCAGCAGGACAAGGGAGGTGATCCTCCCCCTCTACTCTGCCCTGGTCAGGCCTCACCTGGAATACTGGATCCAGTTCTGGGCTCCCTGGTACAAAAAAGACAGGGATCTCCTAGAAAGAGTCCAGCAGAGGGACACAAAGATGATACGGGGCCTGGGGCATCTTCCCTATGAGGAAAGGCTGAGAGATCTCGGTCTGTTCAGCCTTGAGAAAAGAAGATTGAGAGTGGATCTTATTGATGTTTACAAATATCTTAAGTGTGGGAGACAGAGGGATTTGGACAACCTCTTTTCAGTGGTCTGTGGGGACAGGACAAGGGGCAATGGCCAAAAAATGGAGCACAGGAAGTTCCGCACCAATATGCAAAAGAACTTCTTCATGGTGAGGGTGACGGAGCAGTGGAACAGGCTGCCCAGGGAGGTTGTTGAGACTCCTTCTCTGGAGATATTCAAGGCCCGTCTGGACGCCTACCTGGGCAACCTGCTCTAGGGAACCTGCTTTGGCAGGGGGGATGGACCCGATGATCTCTTGATGTCCCTTCCAACCCCTACAATTCTGTCATTCTATGATTCTGTGATATCGTTTGAGTGAGAATACAAAAACACTTTTGAGGTTCCAGCTGTAATTCGGCAAATAAGTGTTTATTTTAATTAGCAATGTACATGCTTTAAACATTAAGATTTAATGTTTTTAATTCAGCTTCATACTGGAGTGCAACATTCAATGTATCAGCAGTCTCAACTGTTTCTTTTTGAATCCATCAACCGCTAGCACTTGTCATCCTCATCCACATCCATTCTGGAAAAGATTCTAGTAACTAGGATGGTTCCAAAGTTTGAAATACATTTCATAGATTCTGTAAATGTAACTTAGGAAATTCCAGTGTTTTCAGCTCCGTGTAAGGGATCAGTTAAGGTGTATTCCACTTTTATATTCTTTCCAATTTCAAAACTGAGTGCAGGGAGGCATGTGAAGATGGACCATTGTGTAATTTTAGCAGCATTCTTCACTACAACAAAACATTTTGCTGTTTTGTTTGTGAATGATTGTTTAGATTGCTACTTCTGAAGAATAATGTATCTTAGCTCTCTGCAAGACAATTATGAGACTTTGGGAAATCTTTGTTCAAGATATATCTGTTCCCTGAGGAAACCATATGATAGCAAAAATTTTCCTTCACTGCATCCAAGTCCATGTTTTCATTTCATGTTACCACAGTAGTGTAAAACTTCTGTAGTCCATGTGAGATCCTTCTTCATATATTCATTAATTGTTGAAATTACCCTAGGGGGATAAAAGTAGAGATTGACAGTATTCAGAATTCACTGATATAGAATGTCAGTTTTACAAACTTGTTACTTAATCTACTCTTCAAATTTGTCAACTATCAGCTATTTTGTTTCCTTTCCAAGTTACTCTAACTTAGCTAAAACTGACAAAGTTTTGGGAAGGGACGATGTCAGATTTTTATTTTTATTTTTTTTTCTTTAAGATAACTTGATTCTACCTATGAAGTTCTTCTGGGTAGTACTGAAATATGTTCTTAAATATACATAGTACAGAGAGAAGCAATGGTGTTATGCTAAAGCTCCCATGTTAACCTTATTAGCAAAAGTTAAATACAGGATAATTTAGCAATGACTGCAATATATAAGAACAGATGGCTGGTGGATGACTTCCTTCTGTGTACTGAAAAATTCCAATTAAGGCAAAATTAAATGAATTAATAATATCATAAAACTGCTATTCCACTTTTTATTGTGGATTATGCCCTCCTTAGTAGGGAAAATTGCATTAATTGCTTTAAGAAAGGAACCATTCAGTGGCTGCACAGGACTTGATGATGAACTGTTCCACTTCCTGTCATTGCACAGTTATGCATAATGTAACCAGATGGAATTCAGAAATGGAAGGAAAAGAGCGCAGCATTTTTTATTTTTCTCCAAAACCTAAAAACACTGTCATTTGTCTAACTGGAGAATCTCCAAAAGCAGTAGCATAATATAAATGTTTTTATGCATGATATGTAGCCAACAGAATGAGATATGCTTAAGAATACCTGACATTACACTCATGAGAGGACATCATTATGCACAATGCATTGCACACCTTGCAAAAATGTTCTTATCCTGTGTTATCCTATCCTACAGCACTAAATGCAACTGTACTAAGAAGCTTCCTCAACGTACAGTAATTTTGATTTTGGCCATAGGAAGGGTTAAAAGTGAGTGAATAGCTACTTTGTATTGCTTTCAAATTATTTATTTTAATTGACAGTATTTTGCTATTTCCTTGAATTGGACGTTATGATTTTGTTTTGTATGATGTGATAATTCTTTCCAGTCAGTGAGACATTGAATCAATCTTTGTTGTTTTGTAGGTTTCTGTGACCCAATCTTATCCTGGTCTGTGGGGACTAGTTGTGCTCAGAGTCAATGATAAGGGTACAATCTATCTGTATGTTGCAAACAATATTAATATTCTGTCACCAAAGAGTGGATTTACACTTTTTATTTACTATTTTTTTTTCAAGTGTCTTATGTGTAAACCCACCTCACATTTAGTCTGTTCAGATTTGAGTGCCTATCCAGGTAAGGGCTTGAGCTAAATTCTGAAGCAATACTAAAAGCTACTTTTAACCTTTATAGTAGTTCTGTTTTATCTGGGATAGGCAGGCTAGGAATGTAGCACTCAGCTTAAATGCACCACAATTCATGCTGCCCATTTACTCAGCATTATCACACTGGTCTTGTATGGATATAGCTACTGTTAGAAGGCCCTTCTGTTCTATGTCTCAAAAAGCAAGGGCTGCTGAACTATATGGCAGCCTGGCCTCAGACTCCTCTCACTGTATAATAGTGTGGTCATATCTCATGCAGTCTGGAGTCATCCTGCAGCTTCTGTAACATCAAAACTGTAGACAGCTAGAGCTTCAGTGTCTGCACCTGAGCTAACCTCCCCAGCTTTCTTGGATGGTCAATAGAGAGAAAGAACTTATAGGGAATTAATAGATGAATTACACCACAGAATTGCACGTCCTCTAGAAACTATATAAGTAAGACAGATGAAAGAGCTGTGCATATCTACAGGCTAGGTGTAGACTGTCCAACGAATCCCATGCAGACAGATTAAAGATTAAGTATATAAATATTCCGTGGAACACTTTTGTCTTTTAGTTTCATAGTAGCATTACTTGACAAGGAGTGTATATCAGCCATGTGGAAAGCAGGGAAGAGAGCACATTCATCAGAAATTTGACCCTGACTTTTGTTAGTTATAATACATCCACAAAGTAAGCTTGGAACAATGGCTGTGACATCACTGTAAATACACGTAGAATCCATGAGAGCAACTGAAATGAAACAAGGTGAATCCCCTAAACTGAACTTTAGAGGAAAACATGTCAACAGTTACAGAAGAAGACAAATAGATATATGGCACATGATATTTTGCACTATCAGGATTTTAATTAACCACAAAGGTAACATAGCATCCTTAAAGGCATGTATATTTGACTGTAATACATGTTTGATTATGCAGTTAATTAAACTGTGAAAATTATCCATATTAGAGTCTTCTATGCCCACCACTGTAGTAGGAGTTCTGTAGACCCCAAAGGAGTTGAGTGATATGCCTCTTTAGTATTGAAATGTACTGCTCAGCTGTTGCAGCAGCAGGAGACTGTAAGATCAAGAGGCTTAATAGCTTTGGTACACGAAGCACTGGCACATTAAATGTAGTAAAATGTAAAAACTTATGGTATGTCCCTAGCTCTGCAAGTCCCCTAGCTCTACATAAAGGGTCTGACAAACTGCACATCTGTAGATTTTATAAGTTAAGCAAGTTTAAGAAGACTCTTATTACATGTCACTTCAGACAGTTTTTTATTTGAAAAATATTTTTTTGTGTTTCTGAAAATTTTGACTACCAAAATGTCATCTCTCATCTTTGCAGGCCTGTCAAAACCAGATTTTTTTTTTTTTATAGCAATGGATGCAAAACTAAAAGTGTAAGACTATTTAAAACATACTTTTTTATATATTTGTGTTATATGTTTTGCTTTTCCCTATTTCCGAAGTGTTTCAAACAAGTTATGACTTGTTACTTCTTATTGTTTGCAGTACCGCTTGATATCTTTTCTTTGCAGTACCTCTTTTCTCTGCAGTACTTCTTTTCCTTGTTCTTATTCTCGTTAGTGTGGCAAATGTGAGGATTAAAACAAAGGATGAAGGATTTTTATTTTCATAATGTAAATTAGAACAATATTTTGCTCTTTATTAGAACAATATTTTGCTCTTTTTTGCTTTAAGTTGTCTTTCATTTTCATTTTTCCTGACAAAAATATTAGTACAGACAATAATGTAAACACTTTCATAATGTATTTTGCAAACCTGAAGCTTAATATTGAAGATAAGAGAAATTCCACCTTAGATATTACAGAGGATCATAATGACTTAGTTGCAATTATACTTACCCATGTCTCTGACCATACACACTCTGTCACTGTAACTGGCATGTTAACTCAGGTTCTTTGCTATAACTGGATCCTTCTTTATAGCATGAACCTATCTTACTGAGATACGTCTCCCTGGAGAGCAGATTAGGAAATAAAGGACTTGAGTTATTGTCTTTAGTTTGTGTACACTCTCTGCCTTTTGACTAGCTGTTGCTGCTCCACCTGTACAAACTGCCCCTACTCCTTTGTTGATGAAGTTTCCTGAGCAGCAGCAGCAGCTCTCTCTGCCACCCAGCCTGCCTCCTACCTCTTCTTTACTTTCTATAGGCTATGTTCTTTCCACCCTGGAATTCAGCTGTTTCTGTTGCAGGGGGAGCTTGGTTAACACAACTTGTGCAGCTAATTTGCCTGTGTCAATGTCAGGCTGAGGCTGATTGCCTGAGGGTAACTTTGCCTCAACAGCTTCTTTCAGGCATGGTTCTGTGAGCAGCATTTTGAGCTCTATTAATGTCTTTCCTGAATATTCCATTTCTCTTTCTGAAAGTAATTGTTCACATTCCAGTTTACTGAGTTCAGAATATGCTCTTGACTGGCTCATTTTATTTTTCATAAGACTTTTTTTTAAATGAAATTCCTTTACACAGTTTTTCTGGGGAAATTCTGCCTTTATCGAGTGAAGGTTTTCTTATACATTGCTGTGTTTTCCTGTGCTTTTTCCTTGCAGACTGGCATCTTGTGGTTGGCAGAAGGCTTTGGTTTGCATTTTTCTGCTTTATGTGGTTTTCCCAAATTGAAACTAACCAGCCAACCAACCAAACAAACAAATCAGAAAACAAGAAAGTAAAATATTCTGAGCTCCATATGGATATTACAAGGCTTACAAATAAGTCTGCCTCTCAGTCATTATCAGCCATTTGAATGACGTGGAATAAATTTCATCTTCTTCCCTGACTGCTGTATAAAAGATAATCTTGCTAATATTTATTCCTGTGAACAAACTACATAAAACTATATGGAGTTACAAATGTTTACTAGTGGTGTCATTTGATACTGGAAACCTACACTTCCAAGCCCTTTCCACTCCTTTTATACCGAGACCTGTTAACATCTTATGCAAACAGAAAGGGACATCAGAGGCCCTGCTTCCATCTTCCATCCTGGAAACTCTGTACAGCCCTACTGAAAGGAAGAGCAAGAACCCTTAAAAGTGTTTGTTATCTTCACATCATGGGATTCCTGGAAATTCCCTGGAAATAACCACTTTACATCTTTGGAAGTATAGCCAGGATAGCAGATTTTGTTCTGTTCAAGGCTCTTTCTTAGCACCGGATTACTTAAATATGTGTGTGGACCTCCTTCAGCCCCTGTTGGTTTTTGAGTTTGTATCATCCTTAAGAAAACCTTGAGAGTCATGATTGCTTCCCAATCTCTCTTCCTCTGGCAAGTTCAGCAAGTTGGTAGGAAATTTCAGGGCTTGGAAGGAATAACTTTTATCCAGGCACTCAGATCTTTCGTAACTTAGCCCTCTAGTTATGGAGAGGGATAAGAAGGAACAAGCAGAGAGACCTCTGCTATTAGAGACTAAAAGCACAATGGTTCTTTAAGCAAGGAATTATATCTCTTTGCAGTTTCACATATCTTGCTCATTTGTCAACATGTACTTGACCAATCCTACATATTTCAATTTTTATTTATTTATTTGTTTGTTTCCTCAAGATTTTTTCAATTATTTTGAGTCTGGCTGGGATGGAGTTAACTTTCCCTGCAGCAGCCCATGCAGTGCAGTGCTCTGCATGTGTAGAGAGAACAGCATTGGTATCACACCAGTGTTTTGTCTATCACTGAGCAATACTGGCACAGCATCAGGACTCCCTCCAATCCCCTCAAGACCCAGCAGGCTGGGGGTGGGCAAGAGATGAGGAAGGGACATCACTAGGGCAGCTGACCTAAACCGACCAAAGGGATAATCCATGCCATATGATGTCACACTCAGCAATAAAAGGTGGGAAAGGGGAAGGAGGGTGTGCTTTTCTCTCTCTGTGCTTCTGTGTGGACTTTGTTTATTTGTTTTCCCTCTTCCTTTTTCCTTTAATTAAATCATCCTTATCTCAACCCATGAGCTGTTTTTTCTTTCCTGTATACTTTCTTCTTCCCCTCTTCTGAGGAGGGGGAGTGAGAGAGCGGTTGTGGTGGAGTTCAGCTGCCCAGCAAGGCAAAAACCACTACATGACCCAAATGCCGTTTAATACTACATACGTGGCTACCAGTTACTCTATTCACAGTTACAGCTTTTGTTTCTCTAAGGAGGTCCAATCCACAACTAACAGTTCTGTCTGAGGGAAAAAAATCTATTCAGTGATGAAGTGCTACAGTAATTAAACTGCACCATTGCCACTAATTTAAATCTTCCATTGCACCAACAAAAGACAAAAGTATGATCAGTACCCTGGGAGGCCTACTTTCCTTCAGCTTTCTTCCCTTTTCATATTAATTAAAGGCAAAAAGTCTTGTGTACTGAAGAAAACTTCTGGTTCAGGGTCATTGGCTCTCTGTTTGTCGGCACAGACAATCTTGTGGAACGTCCATTGAAAAGGCACAAAGTGATTTTCTCTTTCATTATATATCTTTTAACGAACAGGTTGTTAGGCTTCCACATGGAATAGCACTTTGACAAGTGATGAATAGGCACTATTAGCATTGAGGAATACTAACCAAAATTTTAGCTGGAACCTCCAAATCCTATTGGTGTTTCTTTGACTGTGCTTCCTATAAGGCTGAGCTCTAACAAGATTTGGATCCATGTTAATCTCAAGGAAGAAACATTCTGTGATGTTTATTTCATGCTATTTATCAAAACAAAAAAAAAACAAACCAAAAATACTATGTGACCCTGAGAAAGCTTGACATCCATTTTGACATAAAAATTTTTGAAGGTTTATTCAGTAATCGGGATAAAGAGTGATGATATTTTCAGTGGTTATTCAAGATGTTTCACAGGCATTCACTGTTAAAAAACTATCACCTTAAGTCATTATAACCTGTAGTCCAAGAACATACCATTCATTGTGGTGCTAGAAACTTTGCTTTCTTTATCCCTATTAGTGGACACTTTTCTGCTGAAAGATCTTAAATATTTTCAAAGTTAACAGACAACTGCTCTGATCTCAAGTGTATCAACAGGTCCCCACAGTTTGGTGTCATCTGCAACCTTGATGAGGGTGTGCTCAGTTACTTCCATCATACCTTGGACAAAGATGTTAAAAAGATGTGTCCCTCTCGTACTGGCAGTTCTCTACCTCCAACTAGAGTACGACCCATTGACCCTCTGATCCTGACCATCCCACCAGTGATTTACCAATCCAGCGTATAACATCTTTAAGTTGATATGACAATATTATCTGAGAGGGTGTTGGAAGTCTTGTTAATGCTGGGGTAAAAGATAATTGCTGTCCTCCCTCATCCACAAATCCACTTATCAACATTGTTTGTTTGCATCAGGGTCATCACATGAAGATAATGGCAGATGACATCACCATATTCTGTATCAAAACTCAGAACAGCAATAAAACTCATCCACTATTCAAAGACATGGTCAGTCTACTGACAGAGTGCACTGAAACACTTCATACTTTATCTACACATAGCCCTAAACATACTAGCAGATGAGTTCAGACATTTTGAGAAATCAGAGTATGGAATAATGTCTTAAAAGATACATTCAAGGAATGGGAGCTTGCCAAAAGTGGCATCTTTTGCAATGGAAATCAAAAAGAAACACTGATCTTTCTGTTTGTTTATCCTTAGGGTCCTAGTCAGAACAGCTGATATATTCCACTTCCTAGTTTGTCTTATGTCCAAAGTCATTCGGTCATAGACAGGCTGGCATGTGGCAACTCTGAATCTCCTTACTCTAATACAGTCAATATTATTTTGGTTAAAGATCTCGAGGACCTTTTAGTGTGGGACACAGTAAATACATCACTATTTCTAGGCTTTCTCTGGTTAGATACATCATTTCACTCAATTTTCTACACTTCATCCTGCGGCTGATGGATAGAACTTAGGTCTGGACTATATATTTTCTGACATTCTAACATCAGAAAATGTGCAGACAAATGGATTGCAAGTGAGAAAATCAACTACTGTCTTTATTTAAGTTCCTACATATGCTATGGCAAAAGATGTTAAATCTTCTATCAGTGTGGCTTATTTTTTATTACTTTTTTAATTTTATTTTACTTTTATATTATGCCTCAGCATAAGCATAGCTGTTTTCTTTCATTCAGCTACTGAAACTCATTTGGCAATTTTCTCCATCAGAAATCTTAATGCTAAATGAGGTTAAGACTAAAGCCCTTGTAAGTGGGTCTTTTGAAAGAGAAACCCATTCGTTCTGGTTGTCATTTGGACTGGGATTAAAACAGTGATATAGGCAGCTAGAAGAATAAGGGAGAAATTACTTTACACTCCAATTTTGGCAATGATATAGTACACCTAAACTAGTATCAGGGTTTAACTAGAATCCAGAAATTAACGTGCCTTGAAAAACATGCCTTGACACAATTTAATTTCTTTTGTTCAAGTCTGAAACCATCTTAAATTTTGAGCATACTTAAATTTGAGCATACTTAATTTTTGTACGAGAACTGAAGAGACTATCTGGGCAGTTCAACACCATGTGTTTATAGTTAAGTTGTATAACTAATGATCTACATTCAGAGTACTTCTCATTGAATAACATGCTCTGTAAGGACACCTTACAAAGTTACTCATAGTAATTATATCGCTTTTATTAGTGAACACTTTACTTAAGAAACTTCAGTGATCTAGCAAATGAACCTCATGCCTGATCCTTTCACGCTGTCATATGGATCTCAATTCACTCTTAATGTTACTGAAGTCTCATGATTTGAGATACCAGGAGGATAGCGATGGGGGTGTTGTAATTCTGTTGGTGACAGGAAAATTGTCCTTCAGGCTTGATTCAACAGACACTGATCCTCCTCTATGAAAATGTTATTTTGTAAGGAGTATTGCTTGGGATCCTGTACAGTTGGAATGAATGCATAATGTATAAAAGAAGAAATGATTTAAATGTACGTTGTTTGTCTAAACAAAAAAAAGTTGCTTGTCACAAGCCACTCTTCCTCCCTTCTAGTTTCTGAAAGTTTCTAGGAATTTCTAGATACTTTAGCTGATAGAAAAACAAGCTTGAAGGACATGCATTGTAAGACTGTGTTCAGAAGAAGGTGGGATGATGCTGTAATTAGGGCTATGAATAGGTAAACATATCTAACAAATAGCTTCTAAGGCTATCAAAAATTGTTCTCATATTTGTATTCATACAACACTAAAAAAGGAAGCTATCTAGATGGATACGCATGCAAGTCCTTCTAACAAGGCCCAAACATAATGTCAGCTACCTCTCCTCCAAGTACCTTCTGTATAGGTAGTGTGAATATTGCTGTAGACAATTCATTTCAAATACCATTTATGGCTAAATAAACCTTCTTTTCATGCTGAGATATACCCTTCAATTAAGGATTTTTTTTTTTAAATTTAAAAGGTTATTTATATTGATAAAGAAACTTTCTTGACACTGTCTTTCTTTATATACCTTTTGTGTAATAGTATTGCAGAAACAGAGTATGGTTTTTATTTTTATTACTATCTCTCAATCTTTAATCATCCAAATGCCTCACCAACTAACGACATACAGTTATAAAATTGTTCAGATAAAAGCTTTGCCCTGATCTGATGATTCTCTTTAATTATCTGCCAATAAACACATACTTATCAAGACCATATAGTTCTTCATCAGTAGTCCTTTTTACATTATGCTTATAGACCACCTTTTATTTCAAAGGACTTTACAAACTATAAAGCATGTATAATAGTCATTTTCTTTATATGGTGCTTGGGAGCATTATACAACAAAAAGTACACAAAACTTATGCTTCACCCACCACTGAAATACAGACACCTCTGAATTGAAAGGTGGCAGTTTTTTAATAGCAAAAGAAAAACCCTATATCTAATTAAAGCTGCAAGCTACATGTAGTTAGAGGGAGTGTGGTTTTTGAGCTAGAATCCTATATATGAATTATTATTACTTTTTATGTTCTTCCTCTCCCTCTTCATTTTACATGCCAGGAAATAAAAAATCCTTAATGTACCACCTACTCTTTACTTAGACCTTTTAGTTATCCTCTGCTGTTTTGCCAGACTTTCAGAACTGCTCGAGCTTGATCCCTCTATGTTAGCCCTGAAAGAATCCAACAGCTAATGCTTCATCTAAAGGATTTCTGCAGGGAAAAGGGGTTCTTTTAAACTAATTCCTCAGGCTGCTCACAACCTGGACTTTCCCCTTTAGATGTCCTCTGTGGCTCCCTAACACTTTTGGGACTCTTTGAGCTGCCTGAGCTGTCTTCTTTTCCTGATGGTGGCATTTTCTCTTCAAAGAACAATTTTTGCTGCCCCTCTATTTGCATTTTCTTGCTCCCCTGCAGGGAGAAACCACCTTTGAAATCAATGTGGTTCTGCAGCCAGGTAATAAGCATTTAATATATATATATACTTGACATTTGTTTAAAATTTGTTAAATCCTATAGCAGCTAAACAGGTATGAAGTGATTTTCCTTTAATGTTGTTTCCTTCTGATAGACTGTGCAATGAAGCTGCATCAGTTTCAAAGGTTTCCCACTCCCTGCCTAGAATAGAGCTGTTATAGCAATAGCCCTTTGAAAAAGAAATGGCAAATGGCACCAGCAAGACAGGCAGATAGCTTAAGTCAAGTTCATGGATCCCCAGAAGTGCTAGGAAACAGAAGAAGACATCTGAAGGAGGGCCAAGGAAAGAGTCCAGGCTTAGAAAACATCTGTTGAACAAA
The DNA here is from genome assembly GCF_040182565.1 of Anser cygnoides. Lineage (NCBI taxonomy): Eukaryota > Metazoa > Chordata > Aves > Anseriformes > Anatidae > Anser > Anser cygnoides. Next base: position 131,397,215 of record NC_089874.1, read on the forward strand.
TTAATTGAAAAAGTCACCCCACCCCAAACAAAGCAGTAGCATTTGAATGCAGAGGTTAATAGCTGCAAAGACAGTAGCTGAAGCTGTAAAGTACTCATACACTTGTGCAAATACTGCAAGACCTGTTATTTAAAACAAAATTGAAAAGAATTTCAGGCTGGAATACTCTCTTTAGAAAAAAAAAAGTTATACATTTTATTATTATTATTATTATTTCTTATGCTAAACATGACTACTGCTTTATTCATTTCTGAGTGACTATGTATGCATCTAACTGTCCATCTAACAGCTAGAATCTTAATGCTTAAGTGTGGAGATATTTCATATCTCTCACATATAGACATTGTTCATATTCAAAAGCTTTTCACTGCACTGTGATAAAATCTCAAGACTGCTTTTTTACCATGTAGAGTGTGAAGTCAGTGGTGCCTAATCTTACAAGGATTCAATCTCTGGGGCATCCTCCAGGATCCAGCCTGCGTCACTTCATGAAAGAGAGAAATTGAATGGTTCTGTAGAAGTTGCTGTTCATATTAAATCAGATACTTGTAATACCCCCAGTTCATGAAATCTGTGGTACCTGGAGACACTGGCATACTCTGGGCCACATCTGAGCCTGGAAAGATAGTGCACATAGTATGGCTCTGTCTAAGCAAAGGGTTTTCAGGATTTTTTAGGCCTTACTTCTGTACGAATAATGTATGTCGAGCATTGTCGCTGACAATGCCATCTGTACTTGTAAATAAAATAGATCAAGACATAATTACCACAGCAATGGACAAAATCTCTTTTCCTCTGTGACCTTGCTGGACTTATCAGTACTGCCTATTGGGAACAAATATTGACACAACATGACTAACCAGGACTGGGCATTATTGTTCATGAACTTTGAATTAATAATAATAATAATAATAATAATAATAATAATAATAATAAATTTAATCCAGAAACTAATAAAAGAGTAGTCACCTTAAACATGAGAAAAAAAATAAAAAAGTATAATTAATAGTTTCTTTTAAAAGAGAGGATTCCAGTCTGAATAATCTCTTTAATATCTTTAATGACGGTTTGGATAAGGAAATTGACTGCACCCTCAGTAAGTTTGCAGACAACACCAAGATGGGGGGAAGTGTCGATCTGCAGGAGGTTAGGAAGGCCCTGCAGAGGGACCTGGACAGATTGGATGGATGGGCAGAGGCCAATGGGATGAGGTTCAACATGGCTAAGCACCAGGTCCTGCACTTTGGTCACAACAACCCCACGCAGTGCTACAGGCTCTGTGCAGAGTGGCTCGAAAGCTGTGCAGAGGAAAAGGATCTGGGGGTGTTGGTTGATGCTTACATGAACATAAGCCAGTAGTACCCAGGTGGCCAAGAAGGCCAACGGCATCCTGGCTTGTATCAGGAATAGTGTAACCAGCAGGACCAAGGAGGTGATTATCCCCTTGTACTCTGCTCTTTTGAGGCCGCGCCTCGAGTACTGTATTCAGCTTTGGGTCCCTCACTTCAAGAAAGACTTCGAGATCCAGAGGAGGTCTACAAAACTGGTGATGAGGCTCTGGAACACAACTCTTGTGAGGAGTGGCTGAGGGAACTGGGGTTGTTTAGTCTGGAGAAGAGAAGGCTCAAGGGAGACCTTATTGCTACCTGAAAGGAAGTTGTGGGGAGCAGATGACTAGCGATAGGACAAGATGGCATGGCCTCAAGTTGCATCAGGGGAGGTTTAGGTTGGAAATTAGGAGACATTTATTCTCAGAAAGAGTGGTTAGGCATTAGAACGGGTTGCCCAGGGAGGTGGTGGAATCACTGTTCCTGGGGATGTTTCGGGAAAAGTTAGGGACATAGTTTAGCGGGTGATATTGGTGGTGAGAGTATGGTTGGACCAGATGATCTGGGAGATTTTTTCCAGCCTTTTTATGATTCTATGATTACCTGGAAGAAAATTACTTGTAACAGAACAAAATAGTTCCAGGAAACGTGCCAGCAAGGACATCATTTACACCTGCTTGCACTTATGGTCTGCCCTGTTCAGTTTACTAGCATAGGCATACAAGAGGATGTCATCCATACATTCTCTCTAGTGACCAGTGCTGGGAACCAAAAGAATGGCATGAAACTGCCTCAGAGGAGGTTCAGGCAGTATATTAGGACATGGCTCTTCACTGAGAGGGTGATTGGGCACTAGAACAGGCTCCCCAGGGGAGTGGTCCTGTCACTAATCCTACTGGAGTTCAAGAAGCTTGAACTCTTGAATACTTAAATTCTTAAGAATTCTTAAATTCTTCACTCAGAAAGTGGTAAGGCACTGGAATAGGTTGCCCAGAGAGATGTTCAAGAGGTGTTCAAGACTAGGTTAGGATGAGGCCCTGAGCAACCTGATCTACTGGATGATGTCCCTCCCTATGACGGGGGGCTCGGAACTAGATGATCTTTGAGGTCCTTTCCAACCCAAGCTATCCTATGATTCTAAGTGTCTGGACAATGCTCTCAGACGTATGGTTTGATTTTTGGGTGGTCCTGTGCGAAGCCAGGAATTGGACTTGATGATCCTTGTGGGTCCCTTCCAACTCAGGATATTCTGATATTCCATCGTTCTATCATTGTCATTCTATGACTCTGTGAACAATGATAATCCCTTCCAGTAAGTAGCAAGGACAGTGGTTAACAAGCTCTGCACCTGTGAATTCCTGTCTATCTAGGAACCCAAAAATGCCTAGGCATGGGAATAAATAGGAAAGATTTGGGTAGAACAAAAATGTTTTCTGTATGGAGCTGCCAAAACAACATTCTTTCAGACAGAACATATATGACCTATAGATATATATTTAAAACTAGACCTATGTGTAAGTGTTTTGCTGAATGGACAGATACTGATTTCCTTAAATTCTGTGTAGCTTGGTTCTTAAACTCATGGAAGGCTCAGCTGATCAGCATATTAGATTACCATGTTTTATAGTTTTCATAAACTACCATAGGAGCATTAGTATCCATCTAGAAAATTTTCAAAGATGAGCATGAAGTGTAGTGGCAAGTTTCTGTCACTTCAGTATTGCTTGGAAAAATGTGAAGAAAGAGTAGAATAATTGATAAACCATTTTAACTTCAATGAAATACTTATTTTTTGTGCTATTTAAACATGCAATGTGGAAAAAGAAAAAAAGAAAAAAAAAAGAGTTCTTATTCTAGAAGACTCAGCCACTCATCAAGGCAATCGACTCTGGGGCAGACATGTTCAGGGCAAGCAGGGAGGACAAGCCGGATTGGTCATTTTTGTGTTGCGGGATCAGCAGAGGAAGGGCCTTCTACTGAAGAAATGGTGTCTACCTGCCAAGCCTGCCAGGCTGAAGCTCAAAACAAGACGGGAGGGGCCACAAACTCCCGGGGCAGATGTCTATACCCAAACAGACCTCCTGAAGATCTAAAGAGCACCCCAGACCCTCTGTTCCGGGGTCCTCCAGTCTCTGGAGGTCCCCTTAGGGCCTGAAGGCAGAGGTGGTTGTCATGGGTGCAAGTGTGCCCAGCTGGATGAGCTCTTCAAACAGGTGGCTCTGTTGGGAGGGGAGCTCACCAGACAGTGTAGCATTTGGGAATCTTAGCGCGAGATTGACAAATGGTATTGCACATTGACTAATGTAATTATACATTGACACAGTCCGAGCAAGAGCCCTGCATTAAGTCCAGGCAAGGGGTAGGGAAACAAGCTTGCAGCCCAGAATAAGAACATCTGAAAGAATCACAGGACGAGGGAGAGTGGACCCTTGTCTCTGACTGGAGCCAGAGGAAGAGTCTCGCCACTGCCCTTGAAGTGCCCCTGCACAGCAGATAGGATATTCTAAGGCAGGAGAGAGGAGACTCCAGGAGAACTAGTAAAGACCTCAGAAAGACCAACCACAGGGAACTCAGAAAGTGGGGGAAATCAACCACACAAATGTGTGCTGGAAAAACTACACAGCAGGTTCCTAGAGTACGTTGAGAATAACTTCCTGGTTGAGGTATTAGACAAACCAACCAAAGGAGAAACGTTACCTGGCCTAGTGCTCACCAGTGCAGAAGAGCTCATTAAAGAGGTCAAGATTAGAGGCAATCTGGGCTGCAGTGACCATGCCCTGGTTGAGTCTGTGATCTCAAGGAATATGGGCCTGGCAAAGAGCAAAGTCAGGACCTTGGACTTCCAAAGAGCAATATTCAAGCCATTTAAAGACTAGTGGATGAGATCCCCTGGAATACTGTCCTTAGGTACACAGGAGCTGAGCAGAGCTACCAACATTTTAAGGATGTTTTCCTTAAAGCACAAGAACTCTCCATCCCCCTGCATAAGAAAGCAGGTAGGGAGGGCAGACATTCGGAATGGCTGAGCAAGGACATGCTGGTCAAACTGAGTGCAAGAAGGAAATGCACAGGCAGTGGAACGAGGCACACTTGGCCTGAGAAGAGTACAGAGATGCAGTCTCATTGTGCAAGGACGGGATCAGGAAAGCCAAGGCATGGATGGAACTGAACTTGGAAAGGGATGCAAAGAATAACAGGAAGGGGTTCTATAGGTACATTGCTCAGAAAAGAAAGGCCAAGGAGAGTTAACGCCCTTTGATGGATGAGAAGGGTGAACTGATAACAACAGACGTGGAGAAGGCTGAGGTACTCAATACATTCTTTGCCTCAGCCTTCACAGCCAGTCAGGCTTCCCATGTCTTTCATTTCCCTGAACCCGTAGATGGAGGATGGGGGAGCAATGTCCCACCCACTGTAAGTGAAGAGCAGGTTCAAGACCACCTGATAAAACTGAACAAGTACATGATGACATCAATCTCAGGGTCCCAAGGGAATTGGCTGAAGTTGTTTCCAAGCTTCTCTCCATCATATTTGAAAAGTCCTGGCAGTCAGGCAAAGTCTCTGGTGACTGGAAAAAGAGAAACATCACTCCTATTTTAAAAAGGGTAGAAAGGAAGACACAGGGAACTACAGACTGGTAAACCTCACCTCTGTGCCTGGCAAGATCATGGAAAAGATCCTCCTGGAAGCAATGTCAAGGCACATGTAAGACACAGAGGTGATCTGAGACAACCAGCATGGCTTCACCAAGGGTAAATTGTACCTGACCAATCTGGTGGCTGTCTATGATGGAGTGACTACATCAGTTGACAAGGGGAGACTGACCAATGTCATCTACTTGGAATTCTGTATGGCCTTTGACATGGTCCCACACAACATCCTGATCTCCAAATTGGAGAGACATGGATTTGAGGGGTAGACCGTTCAGGATATAAGGCATTGGTTTGAAGGTCACACCCAAAGAGTGGTGATCAATGGCTCTATGTCCAGGTGGAGACCGGTGACGAGAGGTTACCTCAGTGATTTGCCTTGGGACATGTACTGTTTAATATCATTATCAATGACATAGAGTGGGATCGAGTGCATCCTCAGCAAGTTTGCAGATGACACCAAGCTGCGTAGTACAGTTGATACAATAGAAGGGATGGGATGACATCCAAAGGGACCTGGACAAACTAGAAAAGTGGGCCCATGTGAACCTAATGAGGTTCAAGTCTAAATGCAAGGTGTTGCACCTTGGTCGAGGTAATCCCACACATGAGTACAGACAGGGAGAAGAACTCATTGAGAGAAGCCGTGCAGAGAAGGATTTGGAGATTACAGTGGCCAGCAGGTCGAGGGAGGTGATTGTCCTCCTCTGCTCTGCCCTTGTGAAGTTTCACTTGGAGTGCAGCACAAGAAGGATGTGAACCTCTTCGAGTGGGTCCAGAGGAGGGCCACAAGGATGATCAGAGGGCTGGAGCACCTCTCCTATGAAGACAGACTGTGAGAGCTGGGGAGGCTCAGGGGAGACCTTATTGCTCTCTGCAACTACCTGAAAGGAAGTTGTGGAGAGCTAGGGATTAGCCTCTTCTCACAGATAACCAGCGATGGGACTAGAGGAAATTGCCTCAAATTGTTCCAAGGGAGATTAAGGTTGGAAATTAGAAGACATTTCTTCTCAGAAAAAGTAATCAGTGGAAGTAATCATGGAAGTAGTGGAGTCACCATCCCTGGAGGTGTTTAAGGAAAGGTTGGACGTGGTGCTTATGGACATAGATCATAGGTCATAGAATCATAGAATATCCCGTGTTGGAAGGGACCCATAAGGATCATCGAGTCCAACTCCTGGCACCACACAGGTCTACCCAAAAATTCAGACCATATGAGTAAGTCCACAGTCCAAACGCTTCTTAAACTCCAACAGGCTTGGTACAGTGACTACTTCCCTGGGGAGGCTGTTCCAGTGTGCGACCACCCTCTCGGTGAAGAACCTCTTCCTGATGTCTAGCCTAAACGTCCCCTGTCGCAGCTTAACACCATTCCCATGGGTCCTATCACTGGTCACTAAAGAGAATAGATTGGCGCCTGTCCCTCCACTCCCCATCGTGAGGAAGCTGTAGGCCGTGATGAGGTCTCCCCTCAGCCTCCTCTTCTCCCGGCTGAACAGGCCAAGTGACCTCAGCTGCTCCTCATATGCCTTCCCCTCTAGGCCCTTCACCATCTTTGTCGCCCTCCTCTGGACACTCTCCAATAGTTTAATGTACTTTTTGGACTGTGGTGCCCAGAACTGCACACAGTACTTGAGGTGAGCCCGCACCAGCGCAGAGTAGAGTGGGACAATCACTTCCCTCAACAAGCTAGCAATGCCGTGCTTGATGCATCCCAGGATACGGTTGGCCCTCCTGGCTGCCAGGGCACACTGCTGGCTCATATTCAACTTGCTGTCAACAACAACCCCCAGATCCCTCTCTGCGGGGCTGCTCTCCAGCTCTCCAGGCTGCTCTCCAGCATCTCATCCCCCAGTCTGTACGTATAGGTTTAGTGTGTGACATTGGTGGTAGGTGGATGGTTGGACCAGATGATCTTGGAGGTCTTTTTCAACCTTAATGATTCTATAATTCTATGATTCTGTGATTCTGATTCTATGAATCGATGTTCAGCCTGGAGAAGAGAAGACTCTGGGGAGACCTCATTGCAGTCTTTCAATACTTAAAGGGGTCTTATAAATAAGATAAAGAGAGCAACTTTTTATGTGGACAGATAAGGATAGGACAAGGAGAAATAGTTTTAAACTAGAAGTGGAGAGATTTAGAGGAGGAATTTCTTTACTCCAAGAGTCGTAGGCACTGGAACAGGTTACCCAGAGAAGCTGTGGATGCTCCATCCCTGGAGGTGTTCAAGGCCAGGTTGGACAAGGCCCTGGGCAACCTGATCTAGTGGATGGCACCCCTGTCCATGGCAGGGGGGTTGGAACTAGCTGATCTTTAAGGCCCCTTCCAACCCAAACCATTCTATGATTCTATGATTCAGGATATACAGTGCATTATAGAAAACTTGTGGGTGGAGGCATGAGGCAGAGAGGAGAGCAGCCAATCAGGAATAAAATGAATCACTAAGATATCACTGAAAGATAACAATCTGAAATGATAAAAGGAAAACAAACAAACAAACAAACAAACAAACCACCAATGTATTAGCATAATAAAAACTGTGAAATTCGAACACTTAAAAGTTTGGGGGAAAAAAATAATTTTCAGACCTCAAAGTTCAAGACAATTGTTTTAGTAACATGAAAAAAATATATATATATTTAGTGGAGATTCAGAGAATAAGAAAGTTCATCTCTCAGGAAAATTTTGATGACATATATAAGAAAAAAAGACGTTTGCCTGGAATTACCTAAACCAGGTTTTCTAGGAAGAAGTGTGTTGAGGAACACATCCAAAGTATATATATCCTTGCTGAGTTCCCATACCAAATATGCTTAGTTATGCAGGCCAACCTATCACCTCTACTTGAACTTTTGCTGTCTTGAACTGAGTTAGTCTTGTTTATCTGAGAGGATACAGATTTTTTCTTTCACTGTTTTAATTACAATGGTTTCTGAAAACCATTGAGGGCAAATGACACTATTATAATGGATGCAAAAACTGATGACAACATATTATTGCAAAAGAATCAACAACCATCACAGAAATAATACCTAGTTTCCTTGTAGGTGTGAAATTTGACATATTGATCAAGTACAAACTAAAATGAGATAAAAAGATCTCATTCTTTTCACATACTTGTTCAATATTCCTTTCAAGTGAGTGGAATTTAGTCCAGCATAAATTGTCACAGGAAACTTAAACCTGAAGATTGTACACCATATTATGTTGTAATTTTGATTGTACTATCATGTAGAATAACTTTGTAATCGTGTTCTTATTGGCTTTTAATTATTTGAATGATTTGTTAGCATATTGCTTTGAAACAAAAAGTATTGGACTTGCATGCCAACACATTCTCTGATTATGTAATCTGGGCAAAACAAAAAGTGATTGACACTAGTAAAATAAGAATTCATTTCAATGAACAAAATGTATGGATGGCTCAGTTTTTATTCCGCAAACTTCAAGTGCTGTTCTTAATCACACTGCTAAAATGTTCTCTAATATTTGTTTCACTGAATAAATTCTGTAAGGGAAATTAAAACCACAAAAATATTAGTGGAAGAAGTTCAGTCCGTGATAACATGAAATGCTTAGGGTCAGCTTGATGAGGATAGTATATTATCCCTTCACATGTGTAAAGTTTGCTTAGTATCTCTTACGTTTTGCAGCTGACTGTTTTCAGTTCAGAAACAATAATGATGAAGAATGACCCAAGTTTTAAGATAATGTATACTTATCAACCTCTTTTTGTTGACTTCCAACACCCTGTTTCACTCAGCATTAAACCTGAAAGTGTATTACAAGCAACTAATTAATTGTGCTATATAATGCTCATGCAACCAAAGAGCTTTAGAATACCAGCAAAATACAAGCTATCTACTTTAACTTGTCAGCAGTAGCTAAATATCCACTTTAAAGGGTCACATACAAAATATAGACTGATGCCTAGTGGGAATAACGATTCCTTAAATTCAGAATGAAATAGCCAATAGATAGCAGCCAATACAGAAGGCAAAATACCAAGACTGCTTGCAAATGAGACAGCTGGTATCTTTAGTTCAATAACTGAACTAATGGAGGGTAATTTGGCACATCCTCAAGATCTACTCTGCTTACAGTTACTGTCTATCTATAATATGTTGATTATCATGTTTAGAATATTTAGACCAAGCTTTATAATTCATTTGAAACATGTCTGTAAATAATTGCACTGAGTAGGTAGACTGGCATCAATCAAAAGAGAAATAACTTCCACATGAATGACAAAAAGGATGCAAAAAAGGTTTGTAATCCTTAATTTATTTTATTTTTTTGTTTAGAAAAATAACATTCTGTCTCTTTGAATTACTAGAATTAATTTGCTCTCTTTCACCCTCCTCACTTAAGATACTTTAAATGACAGGTCTAAATAATGGATCCTACTTCAAAGAAAAGGTAAACCTTTGTACTTTTGATTTGTACAATGGCATATTTTAAAAAGATAAACAGCAATATTTTTAAGTAGGAATTATCAAAATGTATGTATACTGCATTAAATGCCATCCTTATTATTATAATTACAGTACAGTATATTGTATTTGTATGGGAGGCACTGCAAATCCAAAAGTAAATTTCAATTGTGGTGATGTAAATTTCTAGTACTTATTAAAGTTCATAAACATAATATGGTGTTTCTGGAAATTTGCAGGGCTGAACCAGGAAACATTCTGTGCAAAAATTCCATACAAGTCAAAAAAGGTAGCTTAGGATTAATAGACACTCTTAAGTTTCTATGTTGAAAATTTAATATATATATATATATATATATATTTATCTCATTGTCATGGTCATGTGAAAGAATTAAGTATGTATCAATATGTATATGTAATATTCAGTATGTATCTTTGTACATATTTATCGTGAATTCTTCAAGAATTCAATTTCTGGAAAAGTTGATTTGCAACTCCCTTTCCATGAAAAAGCTACATTTTAATCTTTTTTATTATTACTATTATGATTTATTTCATAAGAAATATGCTTGGTGTCTCTAATATTCTGTCCAATGGAGGCATGTATCCCCTCCCCTCCCCTCCCCTCCCCTCCCCTCCCCTCCCCTCCCCTCCCCTTTCTCCCGTCCCCGGTCCTTTTCCCTTCCCTTCCCTTCCCTTCCCTTCCCTTCCCTTCCCTTCCCTTCCCTTCCCTTCCCTTCCCTTCCCTTCCCTTCCCTTCCCTTCCCTTCCCTTCCCTTCCCTTCCCTTCCCTTCCCTTCCCTTCCCTTCCCTTCCCTTCCCTTCCCTTCCCTTCCCTTCCCTTCCCTTCCCTTCCCTTCCCTTCCCTTCCCTTCCCTTCCCTTCCCTTCCCTTCCCTTCCCTTCCCTTCCCTTCCCTTCCCTTCCCTTCCCTTCCCTTCCCTTCCCCTCCCCTCCCCTCCCCTCCCCTTTCCCTCTCCCTCCCCTTCCCCTTCCCCTTCCCCTTCCCCTTCCCCTTCCCCTTCCCCTTCCCCTTCCCCTTCCCCTTCCCCTTCCCCTTCCCCTTCCCCTTCCCCTTCCCCTTCCCCTTCCCCTTCCCTTTCCCCTTCCCCTTCCCCCTTCTCTTTCCTTTCAATGAGCACAATGAAACATAATCTATCTCCTTCAGGTCTCCTCTACACTTGCGCTCCCCCTTTGTCTCTAACACCTTAACCTTGATGTGAACCTTTGCTATGGCTGCAACTCCAGGATCTGAAAATCCTTCTCTTGTCACACTGTAGGTCTCCTTATCTCTGCCAGGTTCTGCACTCTGTCTAAACTGACACCCCAGCCCACCATGTCTCTGGGTGGGGTGCCCTCTTTCAGCCTGGGCTTCCCCAGAGCAGTATCCCACACCTTGCTCCTGGAAACTTCCCATGTTATACACTACAATCTGACATGACATCTCTCATATCCCCCATTTGACTATTTTTGTTGTTGTCCTGTAAGCATCTGGGGCCTAACTTTATTTTCAAGTAACTGTCCCTGTTTACACTTACACTGGACATGTCTGTCTCCTCTATTTTGTTACTATCATGTCAGAACCTCCTTTACAGTTGCAGACATCTGGAATAACCTTCAACATTTATGCCTCCCCCACACACTGATTGCTTATAAGTGTCAGCTGAGAACACATCCTTACTTCCTCACCTCAATTCCTCTATGATTTTGGTATTTGTTTCTTACTTCACTGTTTGTATTTTTAATTAAAGCTATAAAATAGCCATAGAATTCCTTTAAATACACAAAACTAAGTTGTATTTACACATTGATAATTTACACTGCTCAGATTTTACAAGCCTGTTCCTTTACCATTCATGAGAATACCTACTGTTTATTTAATGACTACCATATTATAAAATACATATGCTATCTATAAGCTACAGAAGTCTTAAAAACCACACAACCACACACTAATTTAGCATATAAAACTTTGATTCTTTATAAGAGTGATTTCACAGAACATGTGTAATAACAAAAGCACATGCTTTTCCAATTTGCTTGTTATTGTTGTTATTTGTTGTTTCCAAACTGAGAGCTGTATTTGACATTGAGAGAAAAAAGTAGGTTTTGGTGACAAGAGGAAGCTGGGGACTTCTTCTCTGTGCCTTTTTGTTTTGTTATTACAGAAAGCTAGCTGGAGATATGTCTAAGTAAACAATGCAGATGTAGCATGTACAGTCAGTTTCTTGGTTGGTGTAGGGAATGACCATTTTGCTTTAAGCATAAGCAGATGTTTCTATCTGACCATCTGGCCTTTATTTACTTTATCCTAAATCCTATGCTCCTTCCTATACACAGGCAGAAGGAAGGTGGTAGAGATGATTTTTTTTTCTTGGTTGTGGTAGTAAATTGTAATTGAGTTATTTCTTGGTAGCAATAAAAGGGAAGTATAAAAATAAAACATTGCAAGTAAAGAAAACACTTTTACAAGTAAGGCATGAGGAAAGGATTTCTTCATTCAGCAAATCTGGACATTAGACAGTTCAGATCTGAAATGAGCTTGTCTCATCTCTGTTCTGGCCAGAGCCTATCATACCGAAGGCCTATGTACGGCTGACCTGCAGGGAGAACATGACTGAGTCATACATGAGTTACAACATGTATAACATACTGAGTTATACATGAGCCTTGTACACAGTCTCTGCTAAGGGATATGTTTTATTCCCAACTCACCAATTTTCGTTACCTCTATAATATTTTAATTCTGTTCAGCAAACATGATTTTATCTTGATTAAACCTGACAAACTGGAAATTTTAGGGTTGAGAAAGAAAAAATCAAGTAAACACAAACCCTGATTTGGCTAAAAACTTCAGGATACCTCCTTGTACTTAAATTTCCAGTGACTCTGCAGAGCTACTACTCATTATAGATTGAGTTTAAATTATGAAAAAGGTGGGTTTAATATCAACAGGTTCTTACAATGCCTTATATGAAATTCAAAAGTTTTAAGAAATAACCATATTTCCTCACTCTTTACATTGACAGCTAAACAAATAATTTTTTTTTATTATTATTTGCTTTGTTTTGTTTTGTTTTTCATAGTGCCAATGGATTGAATGTTATCTACAGAGACCAGCTTCAAGACATCCAAACATACTGGTTCAGATTTGAATCACATGCAAATCCATATATAAATGGAGTTAATATATTATAACCTAAATTATCTGTTGTGAGATCTAAATATTTCTGTTTGTCTTTCACTAAATGAGATAAAATTAGCTTTGTGCTGGAGACACTTTTGTGTCAGCATATGTCACTGGAACTCAGCTACAGATGCTCCTTTTAGCCCACTGACTGAAGGCAGCCAAGTTTCATTGCAGTCATGAATCTCTTCCTTTATGAATGTGCTACAAAAAAAAGGTTGGTCTGGTTTACTCTTATCATACATTTACCTTAGAAATTGCTTTTACCTACCTTTTGTTCTCAAATGAATGTGAAATTTCCACCCTTCTGAAAACCAAAGATCAGGAATCTATCATAAAAATTCCCGAATGAAACAAACACTTGCAAACATTTATTTTCTATATTTACTACAACACCAGAGACTTTCACTACTTCCATGAATTACATTACACAATTTATGCTTAATTTTCTTTTATTCACTGGGAGACACAAAATATTAACTCTCAACAAGAAGACTCAGACTGAAAGTTAAGTTGGTTGCTACAGTAAGAAAGCCAATTTTTGTTCGTTTGTTTTTTATTATACACTGTGAAGTATATTGACTTCAGTGGGGAAAGGGGTTGACAGACGTATTTTGTAGATGTATTTCTACAAAATGACCCATGCACTTCTAATGATACAATAGCAGAGTTAATTGTTTGACTTGGCTAAGAGGATGATGGCTGAAAATAGCAGTGGTGACTTCCAGCACAAGAGCTACAAGTGAATTTTATGCAGATTAAAAGTTTTGCTAATTGAAATGGCTAAAAACATCTGAACTTGTTTGTGTGTCTTTGTGGTTGTTTTTTCTTTGTTTGTTTGTTTGTTTTGTTTTGTTTTATTTTGTATTTGCCTCAAATGCATATTAAATATATATATTATATATATATATATATTTAAAAACAGGATCCTTAAACAGGACTTAATCAATGAGAAATTAGTTTAGGATCATTGTTTGGCAAAAGCCCTTACCTCTTCTTCACTTTTACACTTTGCTAACTAGACAGAAAATGATTAATCTCTTAATAAGATAGTCTTCTTTGTAGTTGTCAGTGCTGTTGCATTTGAGTGCATCATAAACATTAGATAAGAATTCTCTGAAGTGAAGAAGAGGAGAAAGTGAGGAAGCATTTTAGAGATGAGAGGATTGAAATACAATGAAATTAAAGTCAGAAATATCCTTTCCAAAGGCCAAAATCAGAGTCCTTGGGATTTTTTTGTCTAGCACTTCATCTGGCCAAACATAATATCAATTTAATTCTGCTAAAAATAGGGATTTTCAGGTTATATGTGGAATAGAGACTGTTAAATCAAATACCCAAAGAAAAGATGATACACAATTAGCTTTGAAACATTGGTCTAAGTTACCTGCCTATTGTCACCCAAGAACTTTGTGGCATAACAGGCTGTAAAGCAAAGGGTTTCACATCATCTCAGTTTCACGGGGTTATATTCACCTAAGCTAGACAGGCAGTTAAATTCTTTTGTTTCAGGCCCCATCTCTTCAGCATGCATCTTCCATTTTCTGTAGCATATGAGTAAAATTGCTCCTGGAGAAAAACAATTTATATATAAATTAAAATATATTAATGTAATCTTTGATATGAATCAAGCAGTGACTCTATGAGAAAAACAGTGTATTATTTTTGGAGAACAGGAGAGGTGCCAGAAGAATGGAGGATAGCCAATGTCACTCTGGCCTTCAAGGACAAGAAGGAGGATCCAGGAAACTACAGGCCAGTCAGTCTCACCTCTGTCCCTGGAAAGGTGTTGGAGCAACTTGTTCTGGGTGCCACCTCCAAGCAACTGGAAGAGAAGAAGGTTATGAGGAGTAGTCAGCATGGATTCACCAAGGGGAAATCATGCTTGCCCAAACTCGTTGCTTTCTATGATGGCATCACCAGCTGGGTAGATGGGGGGAGAGCACTGGATGTCATCTACCTTGACTTTAGCAAGGCTTTCGATACTGTCTCCCACGATATCCTGCTAGCAAAGCTGAGAAAGTGTGGGACAGATGAGTGGACAGCAAGATGGGTTGAGAACTGGTTGACTGGCTGAGCTCAAAGGGTGGCGATTGGCAGTGCAGAGTCTGGCTGGAGACCTGTGACTAGCGGTGTTCCCCAGGGGTCGGTGCTGGGTCTGGTCTTGTTCAACATCTTCGTCGACGACCTTGATGAGGGAAAAGTGTCCACTCTCAGTAAATATGGCAACGATACAAAGCTGGGAGGAGTGGCTGACATGCCAGAAGGCTGTGCTGCCATTCAGCAAGACCTGGACAGGCTGGAGAGATGGGCAGGAAGAAACCAAATGAAGAGCATAACAAGAGCAAGTGTAGAGTCCTGCACCTGGGAAGGAACAACTGCACTTATCAGTACAGGCTGGGGGATGACATGCTGGATAGGAGCTCCGTGGAGAAGGACCTGGGAGTCCTGGTAGATGACAAGTTGACCACAAACCAGCAGCGTGCCCTGGTAGTTAAGAAGGCCAATGGGAACTTGGTGTGCATTAAAAGGAGCGTGGCCAGCAGGACAAGGGAGGTGATCCTCCCCCTCTACTCTGCCCTGGTCAGGCCTCACCTGGAATACTGGATCCAGTTCTGGGCTCCCTGGTACAAAAAAGACAGGGATCTCCTAGAAAGAGTCCAGCAGAGGGACACAAAGATGATACGGGGCCTGGGGCATCTTCCCTATGAGGAAAGGCTGAGAGATCTCGGTCTGTTCAGCCTTGAGAAAAGAAGATTGAGAGTGGATCTTATTGATGTTTACAAATATCTTAAGTGTGGGAGACAGAGGGATTTGGACAACCTCTTTTCAGTGGTCTGTGGGGACAGGACAAGGGGCAATGGCCAAAAAATGGAGCACAGGAAGTTCCGCACCGATATGCAAAAGAACTTCTTCATGGTGAGGGTGACGGAGCAGTGGAACAGGCTGCCCAGGGAGGTTGTTGAGACTCCTTCTCTGGAGATATTCAAGGCCCGTCTGGACGCCTACCTGGGCAACCTGCTCTAGGGAACCTGCTTTGGCAGGGGGGATGGACCCGATGATCTCTTGATGTCCCTTCCAACCCCTACAATTCTGTCATTCTGTGATTCTGTGTGATTCTGTGATTCTGTGATTCTGGAAATAAAGACTGTATCATAATGCATAATGAACAAGGAACCTGTATCATGTTGGTATGGACAGTGTTAATTATGTTGTTTCCTAACATATTGAGTTATATAACGTGTACCAATGTCTACACATCTGTATCTTATGGTTTATCCTAAACTGGGGAACCACACAGTCATTAACTAGACCTCCACACTTGAATTAGTGGAGTAAAAATATCTTATCACCTGTTCTTCCTCAGAAAGGGAGAAGACATACAATTTTCCACTGGATTTCACCAATATTTTATGACATTTCTTTTTTAGCATCTTAGCTTCTCATCTGATCTGATTTTCTTCTTTATTTGTTCTGAATTCCTCAGCCCTAGCAGATGGTTGTCGTTTAACACAGAAAGCAGCCAAGCACCACACAGCCCCTCTGTCACAGCCCCTCCTCAATGGGACAGGGTGAGAAAATAAAATGAAAAAGCTCATGGGCTGAGATAAGGACAGAAATATCAGTCACCAGTTCCCAAACAGATTAATGTTATTTATTGCCAAATAATAACAGACTAGAGCAGTGAGAACTAAAGGCAAACTAAAAACACCTTCCTCCCATACATCCTCTTTTACCTCCAAGAGGCACAGGGAAACAGGGAATGGGGGCTGCAGTCCGTGCCTAACACTTCATCTCCGCCACTCCTTCATGGTCACTGTCTGCCCCTGCTCCTCGTGGGGTGCCTCCCATGGGATGTCATCCTTCACGAACTGATCCTGCATGGGCTTCCCACAGGCAGCAGCTCTTCAAGAACTGATCCAGGTATGGATCAGTTGGTGTCCATACCACACCATACTATGGTGTCCATCCATCAGGAGCAAACTGCTCCAACCTGGGTCTCCCACGGGCAGCAGCTCCTGTCAGATCACCTGCTCCTCTGTGGTCTCCTCTCCATGGGCCACAGGTCTGGCCCGGAATCTGCTCCAGTGGGGGCCCTCCACAGGCCGCAGCCTCTGTCAGTGCAGGTCCACCTGCTCCACCGTGGTCTCCTCCACGGGATGCAGCTGGAACCCTGCTCCACCGTGGTACTCCATGGGCTGCAGGGGGACAGCCTGCTTCACCATGGTCCTCACCACAGGCCTCAGGGGACTTCTGCTCTGGCATCTGGAGCACCTCTCCCCCTCCTTCTTCACTGACCTTAGCACCTGCAAGGCTGTTTCTCATTCCTCTCACTCTCCGAGCTGCTGTGTCGCAGCAGGTTTTTTTCCCTTTCTTAAATAGGCTCTCACAGGGGCGCAAACAACATCGCTTATTGGCTAGGCTCTGCAGCCTAGCAGCGGGGCCCTTATCTAACATGGGGCAGCTTCTAGATTTTTCTCAGAGAAGCCACCCCTATGGCCCCCTGCTACCAAAACCTTGCCACATAAACCCACTACACTGCTGAATGGGTCCCCCATGGGCAGTAGCTCCTGCCAGACATCCTGCTTCACCATGGGCTCCTCCACAGGCTGCTGCTCCAACCCAGAGCTGGATCCTGCAGGGGCTCTCCATGGACTGCAGACTCTTTCAGGGCTGTTTCTCTCTACATTTTCTCACTTCTCTTCCCAGCTGCTGTTGTGTAGCAGTTTTTCCCTTAAATCTGCTCTTACTGAGGTGCAAACAGCATTGCTCATTGGCTGAACTCCAGCCAGCAATGGGTTCCTTTTGGAGCCAGCTGAAACTGGCTTTGATCTGACATGGGGCAGCTGCAGGGCTCTGCTCAGAGGCCACCCTTGCAGACCCACCGCTACCAAAACCTTGCCATATAAACCCAAAACACAGTTGTAAGGTAGTTTAGTTCTTCTTCAGTGTGGTGACTACTTCAAATTACTTTGCTTTCTCTTCACATTAATATTTCCAACATTGACATTTCAATGTTAGATTTCTACCAATAATATACACACTGAATTTAAAGGTGAAATTGCAACTATAAAATCAATGTAATAGAGAATTGGGTCTCATCATTGATAATGCACAGTGAATAAAGAAGAATTTAAAAGTTATTTCCCTTCTTTTCCACTAACACATTTGATCCCAGTCCTGGAGTACCTCTTCATCAAGACATGAGCTACCCATACCTCCCAGAAAGGATCCAGTTCTTGAGCATCACAGCACTGTGCCCCCAAAAAACAGGGTTTTTGTAGCTGGTGTCTGAGACAAAACACAGTGAAGTCAATGGAAAGGCGAAGAGTGACTTCAGATGTATTCTGACCAAGTCTTTACAGAATCTGAACAGAATCCAAAAAACAGAAAATGTCTGTGCTGTTATATACACACATTTTCTTCTTAAACCTGCTTATTCCCTGATCACCTTTAAGGTGATATGCCATTAGTTCTGATTGGGTTTTTACTGGCCCTCACTTGCCAGTAGTGACCAAGCACAGAACTAAATCAATCTTTGTCAGAACTGTAATTGAGCACTTCCCTAATTTATGAGACGGGTTTTCCATTAACAACAAAATCTTGAGAATTAAATAAAAACAGACCTTCACAACTGCTGCTGCACTGGTGAATAAAATAAAAACATTGATAAATGTACGCCCCTTTTCCCAGACTGACTTTGAAAAATTCTATGTCACAGACCCAGGTCATATTCTGACAACAATTAGGAACGCTAAAATAAATAGTTGGAAATTCTTTGTTATGACAGGCTATGCAAAGATGTTAGTTTTTGTGTTTTGTTTTGTTCTGTTTTTATTTATTTATTTATTTTATATGTGGTTTTGCCAATTTATACAGTGAATATGAATTATGTTATTACAGTAATTCTGTTACAATTCTTCTGTATTTATATTGTTATGCCCTTTTTAGAGCATGGTAACTTCTTTGTTTTAAATCTGATTCAGCTGATACTTGATGAAAATTTACAAAGAGGGATGGAAATATTTCCTTAAGTTTTGCTGTAATTGTTTCCATTCTTAATTTAAAACACTCAAATTTCAACGTGAAGAATTTTTCTTTTGGTCTTTCTAAAAAAGCTTTGAACGTCTCATCAATTAAGACACTCAAACTAGACCAGATAAATCACTAAAAAATGCAACAGCCATGACAGGGAGATGAATTGATTACCTAATAGGTATTTTCTACATCTATGTGCTACATC
Source organism: Anser cygnoides (assembly GCF_040182565.1). NCBI lineage: Eukaryota > Metazoa > Chordata > Aves > Anseriformes > Anatidae > Anser > Anser cygnoides. Next base: position 131,416,059 of record NC_089874.1, read on the forward strand.
TCTAAAAACTTGTATTTATGTGAATAGTTCATTTATGTCAACTATATGGATTTTGTCACCCTTGAATCAAGCCTTGTATTTTATGACTTTGTGAAGGTTAAAAAATAATATTCAGCTGTTTCACTGATTTTACTACCATTCTTCTCCTCCACTTTCTGGTTGTACTTGGATTTGGAAAAGTAATATCATTAAGCAACTTGTTGACACAAAACTTCCAGCATCCCTTTGAAATTAAAATGATGTTTAGAAGGTGCTTACATTAAAGAAACCTAAATGCTGACTCCTTGAAATTCGTTATGCTTAATAATATACCATACTTTTAATATTTTTTTCGTTTATGCAAATACACACATGCATACACTATCTAGAATACTGTCAGTTTATAAACTTGTATTGCCAATGTAAATGTTTTAGATAAATCACTGTTTCAATAAAATTGAACCTATTTTTTTGAAGCACTATAGGAATTGAGAAAAAAAAAAATTACATCATACGTGTTGTAGAAGCAAGGTAAACGGAAAACAGAAAATGAGTGGTGTCTAATTTTTTTTTGTTCATTTGTCCCACTGATAACAGGTGTTTAAATACTTATTATAGATATTAAGTATAGCTTTATTTTATTTTTTTTAATTTCAGTCAGTTCTATAATTTAAAAAATGCAGCAAACATTCAATATACAGGTATGTAGAATCATAGAATATCCTGAGTTGGAAGGGACCCTTAAGGATCATCAAGTCCAACTCTTGACACCGCACAGGTCTACCCAAAAGTTCAGACCATGTGACTAAGTGCACAGTCCAATCTCTTCTTAAATTCAGACAGGCTCGGTGCAGTGACCACTTCCCTGGGGAGCCTGTTCCAGTGTGCAACCACCCTCTCTGTGAAGAACCCCCTCCTGATGTCAAGCCTAAATTTCCCCTGCCTCAGCTTAACCCCGTTCCCGCGGGTCCTGTCACTGGTGTTAATGGAGAAAAGGTCTCCTGCCTCTCAACACCCCCTTACGAGGAAGTTGTAGACTGTGATGAGGTCTCCCCTCAGCCTCCTCTTCTCCAGGCTGAACAGGCCCAGTGACCTCAGCCGTTCCTCGTACGTCTTCCCCTCCAGGCCTTTCACCATCTTCGTAGCCCTCCTCTGTACACTCTCCAACAGTTTCATGTCCTTTTTATACTGTGGTGCCCAGAACTGCACACAGTACTCGAGGTGAGGCCGCACCAGCGCAGAGTAGAGTGGGACAATCACCTCCCTTGACCTACTAGCGATGCCGTGCTTGATGCACCCCAGGACACGGTTGGCCCTCCTGGCCGCCAGGGCACACTGCTGGCTCATATTCAACTTGCTGTCTACCACGACCCCCAGATCCCTCTCTTCTAAGCTGCTCTCCAGCGTCTCATCGCCCAGTCTGTACGTGCAGCCAGGGTTTCCCCGTCCCAGGTGCAGGACCCAGCACTTGCTCTTATTGAACTTCATGCGGTTGGTGATCGCCCAGCTCTCCAACCTATCCAGATCCCTCTGCAAGGCCTTTCCACCCTCATTCGAGTCCACAACTCCTCCAAGTTTGGTGTCATCAGCAAACTTGCTCAAAATACCTTCTATTCCTACATCCAGATCGTTTATAAAAATATTGAAAAGTACCGGCCCTAAAATGGAGCCTTGAGGGACCCCACTGGTGACCGCCCGCCAGCCTGACGCAGCCCCATTTACCATAACCCTTTGGGCCCTGCCCGTTAGCCAACTGCTCACCCATCGTATGATGTTTTTATTTAGCTGTATGGTGGACATTTTGTCCGATAGGATCCTATGGGAAACCGTGTCAAAAGCCTTGCTGAAGTCCAAAAAAATCACATCAGCTGGTTTCCCTTGGTCCATCATACGGGTGATCTTATCATAAAAGGAAATCAGGTTAGTTAGGCAGGACCTACCCTTCACAAACCCATGCTGGCTGGGACCAATGACTGCTTTGTCCCCCAGGTGCGCCTCAATAAGTTCGAGAACCATCTTCTCCATGATTTTACCAGGCATTGACGTGAGACTGACAGGCCTGTAATTGCTAGGGTCTTCTTTCTGACCCTTCTTGTAAATCGGCACAACATTTGCCAGCTTCCAGTCTACCGGGACCTCTCCAAATTCCCAGGATCGTTGAAAAATAATTGAGAGAGGTTCTGTGATGACGTCCGCCAGCTCTTTCAGCACCCGGGGATGAATCCCATCCGGACCCATGGACTTGTAGGGATCCAGGTGGAGCAGCAAATCCCGCACACGTTCAGGGTCGGTTGGGAGTTTGTCATCCCCACCGTCCCGGTCCTCCAGCTCAGGGCACCCTGGGTCCCGAAGCCCATCATCGGCATTGAAGACAGAGGCAAAGAAGGCGTTAAGCGTCTCTGCTTTGCCTATGTCATTGTCTGTGAGGAGACCTTCCCTATCAAGGAGCGGCCCTATGTATTCTTTAGTTCTCCTTTTTCCATTCACATATCTGAAAAAGCCCTTTTTATTTTCTCTCACAGACACAGCCAGCTTCAACTCTAGGTGTGCTTTGGCCACACGAATTTTCTCCCTACAAACACGAACAGCATCCCTGTATTCTTTCCATGACACCTGGCCCTCCTTCCAGTAGCGAAACACTCTCTGTTTCCGCCTAATCTCCATTAGAATGTTCCTGGTCAGCCACGCCGGCCTCCTGCCCCGCCTGCCTGACTTGCGATATTTAGGAATTGCCTGATCTTGTGCTTCTAGGAGGCATCGCTTAAAGAATGACCAGCACTGGTGGACATCGAGGCCTTCAAGAGCAGTTTCCCAGGGGACCTTGATGACTAGTTCCCTGAGCAGCCCTGAGCCCTGAGCCCTGAGCAGTCCGCTTTCCCCATATCTAGGGATGAGGTTTTGGTGGCACTTTTCCTTCTGTCACTGTAAATTTTGAACTCAACCACTTCATGGTCGCTATGACCAAGGCGGCCACCAATCACCACATCTCCCACCAGACCCTCCCTGTTTTCTAGCAACAGGTCTAGGAGGGCACCTTTCCTAGTTGGCTCCGTTAGCACCTGCACCAAGAAGTTATCATCTAGGTGCTTCATGAACCTCCTGGACTTGCTCGTGTCAGCCGTGTGGCACTCCCAGTTAACGTCTGGCAAGTTGAAGTCCCCCATAAGGACAAGGGGAGTTAATCTCGAGGCCTCTCTTAGTTCTGTAAAGAATAATTTATCGGCGCTATCGTCCTGGCCAGGCGGTCTGTAATAGACTCCCACAACGACATCCCCTTTATTCGTTCGTCCCTTGATCCTTACCCAGAGGCTCTCAACTTTGCCATCGCCGACCTGAAGTTCCACACAGTCCAGCGCATGCTTCACATACATCGCCACCCCACCACCTCGCCTACCCTGCCTGTCCCTCCTGAAGAGCCTGTAACCATCTATCGCAACACCCCAGTCACAGGACTCATCCCACCAGGTTTCGCTTATGCCAACGATGTCGTAGTTGCGGGACTGGGCCAGGACTTCTAGCTCATCCATTTTATTCCTCATACTGTGTGTGTTCGTGTAGAAGCACTTCAGTTGCGTCTCCTTACACTCAGCACCTTGTGGATCTGCCCGAAGGACCTCACTGGCACACAGCCCCTCTGATTCTAGCGTACCTTCCCTTAGGTCTTCACCGGCATGCCTGGTTTTAGCCCCTTCCCCCTTCGACTCTAGTTTAAAGCCCTATCTATCAGCCCTGCCAACTCCTGACCAAAGATCCTTACCCCTCTCCGAGAGAGGCACATCCCATCCGGTGCCATCAGGCCCTGTGTAGCATAGACCTTCCCGTGATCAAAGAACCCAAAGTTCTGCTGGTCACACCAGTCTCGAAGCCACAAGTTTATGTGAACAGCACGCCTTTCAGCTTCGATCCCCCCTATCGGAAGGACAGAGGCAAACACAACCTGTGCCCCTGATCCTCTAAGTAGTCGCCCCAAATCCCTAAAGTCTCTTTTGATCGCCTTCGGACTTCTCGTTGCTACTTCATCGCTACCAGCCTGAAAGACCAGTAGCGGGTAGTAGTCAGTGGGCCGTACCAGGCGCTTGACTTTCTTGGCGAAGTCTCTCACCCAAGCCCCAGGGAGGCAACAGACTTCTCTGCGGGTTGGGTCCGGTCGGCATATTGGTCCCTCTGTCCCTTTCAGAAGGGAGCCCCCCATAACAATAGCCCTTCTTTCTTTTTTGAAGGATGATGTGGCAATGCGATGTGTAGGTCGCCTTGTCTTAGGCGCCCCCTCCAACTGGGACGGGTTTTTATCTACTTTGTCATTCAGATTGTCTTGTTCTAGTCCTTCATATCGATTATTTAAGGGTAGATGAGAAGGTGAGGTGGGCAGAGAGAGGGCTCGCCTACCACCCCGAATAGGCACCTGCCTCCATTCCCCCCCTTGAACTAGGTCTCCTCCCGCTGCCTGGCAGGAGGAGGGAACCTCCGTCTTCTGCATAACAAGAGATGCCTGTGCTGTGGCAGGCTCATGAGCCTGCCTCAGAGAGGGTAGAGTGCACCTCCACCAGTCAATTTCCATCTCCGATTCCCTGATGCTCCTGAGCCTGTTCACCTCCTCCCGGAGCACCGCTACCTGGCTGAGCAGTTCTTCAACCTGGGCACACCTCCCACAGGCATACCCACCACTGCTGTCGGAGACCGACAGAAGGCTGGGGCACACTCTGCAGCCCAGGACCTGGACGGCTGCGTGTTTCCCGGAGCCCTCCGTCTGAGTAGCCACCCTGGTGACCGTGGCTGGAGATGCCGCACGAGATGCGGAGGCCACGGTTTTCTGCCTGGTTGATACCATGGTCAGGTTCTACGCAAGCAGGTTACAAGCACGGAAGGGAGAGGCAGCTGCAACAGAGCGACGATGGGTCCCTGCCCTTCCTGCCCGCGCTAACTGCCTCGCTAACTGCCGCGTCACTCCCCCCGCGTCACTCCCTGTTTGCCGGCCCTGCTCGCCGCGCTCCTGGTCGCTCGCGCTCCCTAAGGACTGCCTTTGAACGGCCGGGGGGAGGAGCTGTCGCTGACGCTGCTGGCTCCGCCTACGCCTCGTCAGCCTCCCTCACAAGGGCTGCCGGTGCCTGGCGGCTCCCTCACGTAGGCTCGATGCCCGAAAAATAGCCCTGCCTGTCCCGATCCTGCGCTCCGCTGCAGCACACGTCTGCCCCAGAGCCGGTCGCCTCGGCAAGGTACATAACCACAAGCAAAACTGAACATGGATATGCACTAGTGGAATAGGGAAAGAGGATGCAAAATAACCTCTAAATGAAGATCTTCATCTGAGAGATGGAAGTAGAATCACAGAATCATAGAATCATAGAATATCCTGAGTTGGAAGGGACCCATAAGGATCATCGAGTCCAACTCCTGGCACCACACAGGTCTGCCCAAAGTTTAGACCATGTGACTAAGTTCACAGTCCAATCCCTTCTTAAATTCAGACAGGCTTGGTGCAGTGACTACTTCACTGGGGAGCCTGTTTCAGTGTGCGACCACCCTTTCGTCGAAGAACCTCTTCCTGATGTATAGCCTAAACTTCCCCTGTCGCAGCTTAACACCATTCCCACGGGTCCTGTCACTGGTGATAATGGAGAATAGGTCACCTACCTCTCCACTCCTCCTCGCGAGGAAGTTGTAAACTGCGATGAGGTCTCCCCCTCAGCCTCCTCTTCTCCAGGCTGAACAGGCCGAGTGACCTCAGCCGCTCCTCATATGCCTTCCCCTCTAGGCCCTTCACCATCTTTGTCGCCCTCCTCTGGACGCTCTCCAATAGTTTAATGTACTTTTTGGACTGTGGTGCCCAGAACTGCACACAGTACTTGAGGTGAGCCCGCACCAGCGCAGAGTAGAGTGGGACAATCACTTCCCTCGACAAGCTAGCAATGCCGTGCTTGATGCATCCCAGGATACGGTTGGCCCTCCTGGCTGCCAGGGCACACTGCTGGCTCATATTCAACTTGCTGTCTACCACAACCCCCAGATCCCTCTCTGTGGGGCTGCTTTCCAGCATCTCGTTGCCCAGTCTGTACGTATAGCCAGGGTTGCCCCGTCCCAGGTGCAGGACCCGGCACTTGCTTTTGTTAAACTTCATGTGGTTGGTGATTGCCCAGCTCTCCAGTCTGTCCAGATCTCTCTGCAAGGCCTTTCCACCCTCATCTGAGTCCACAACTCCTCCAAGTTTGGTGTCGTCGGCAAATCTGCTCAAAACACCTTCTAGTCTTACATCCAAATCATTTATAAAAACATTGAAGAGGACTGGCCCTAAAATGGAGCCTTGAGGGACCCCACTAGTGACCATCCGCCAGCCAGATGTGGCCCCATTTACCACAACCCTTTGAGCCCTGCCCATCAGCCAATTGTTCACCCATTGTATGATGTTTTTGTTAAGTTGTATGCTGGACATTTTGTCCAGTAGGATCCTATGGGAAACTGTGTCAAAAGCTTTGGTGAAGTCCAAAAAGATCATATCAGCTGGTTTCCCTTGATCGACTAGATGGGTGATCTTATCATAAAAAGAAATCAAATTTGTTAGGCAGGACCTACCCCTCATGAACCCATGTTGGCTGGGACCAATGACTGCATTGTCCCCCAGGTGCGCTTCAGTAACTTCAAGGATCATCCTCTCCATAATTTTACCAGGCACTGACGTGAGACTGACAGGCCTGTAATTGCTAGGGTCTTCTTTCTTACCCTTCTTGAAAATTGGCACAACATTTGCCAGCTTCCAGTCCAATGGGACCTCTCCAGATTCCCAAGATCATTGAAAAATAATTGAGAGAGGTCCCGCAATGACATCAGCCAGCTCTTTAAGCACCCAGGGATGAATCCCATCCGGACCCATGGAGTTGTATGGATCCAGGTGGAGCAGCAATTCCCGCACACGTTCAGGGTTGGTTGGGAGTTTGTCATTCCCACCATCATGGTCCTCCAGCTCAGGGTACCCTGGGTCCCGAAGCCCATCATCAGTGTTGAAGAAGAGGCAAAGAAGGCATTAAACGTCTCTGCTTTGCCTATGTCATTGTCTGTGAGGAGACCCTCCCCATCTAGTAGCAAACCTATGTTTTCTTTGGTTCCCCTTTGTTTTTTTCTGTTCACATATCTAAAAAAAGCTTTTTTATTGTCTCCCACAGACATGGCCAGCTTCAACTCTAGTTGGGCTTTGGCCACACAAATTTTCTCCCTACAAACACGAACAGTATCCCTGTATTCCTTCCTCGTCGCCTGATCCTCCTTCCAGCAGCCGTACACTGTCTTTTTTCGCCTAAGCTCCAGTAGAAGTTCCCTGGTCAGCCACGCCGGCCTTTTGCCCCGCTTGCCTGACTTCTGATATTTTGGAATCGCCTGATCTTGTGCTTTTAGGAGGCAGTGCTTAAAGACTGACCGGCACTGATGGACGCCAATGCCTTCAAAAGCAGTTTCCTTGATGACTAGTTCCCTGAGCAGCCTGAAGTCTGCTTTCCCCATATCCAGGGCTGAAGTTTTGGTGACAGTTTTCCTTCTGTCACCATAAATTCTTAACTCAACCACTTCATGGTCACTATGACCGAGATGGCCGCCAATTGCCACGTCTCCCACAAGACCCTTTCTGTTCTCCAGCAACAAATCTAGGAGGGCACCTTTCCTAGTTGGCTCTCTTAGCACCTGCACCAAGTATTTATCATCTAGGTGCTTTATGAACCTCCTGGACTTGCTTGTGTCAGCCATGTGGTGATCCCAGTTGATGTCTGGCAAATTGAAATCCCCCATTAGGACAAGGGGAGTTGATCTCGAGGCATTTCTTAGTTCTGCAAAGAATAATTCATCGGCGTTGTCGTCCTGGCCAGGCGGTCTGTAATAGACTCCCACAAACACATCCCCTTTATTTGTTCGTCCCTTGATCCTTACCCAGAGGCTCTCAACTTTGCCATCGCCAACCTGAAGTTCCACACAGTCCAGCGCATGCTTCACAGACATCGCCACCCCACCACCTCACCTACCCTGCCTGTCCCTCTTGAAGAGCCTGTAACCATCTATTGCAACACCCCAGTCACAGGACTCATCCCACCAGGTTTCACTTATGCTGATGATGTCGTAGCTGCGGGACTGGGCCAAGACTTCTAGCTCATCCATTTTCTCCCTCATACTGCGTGCGTTTGTGTAGAAGCACTTCAAATGCGCCTCCCTACACGCAACACCTTGTGTAGCCGACCGAAGGACCTCACTAGCACACAGTCCCTCTGATTCTAGCGCCCCATCCCTTAGCTTATCACCAGCGTGCCTGGTTTTATCCCCTTCCCCCTTTTACTCTAGTTTAAAGCCCTAAAGTAAAGGAATAGCTTTATTGGATGTTCCAGAGAGAGCACTGTGGCATTCTAATGGATATCTGTCCATTCGAAGTATCGTTCACATACACAAAAAATGTTGTAAACACCTCAGATTAGCAGTTGCTTTAAATTAACATCATGCTGCCTTAAGTCAAACCTAAAACATAAGACCTAACATGAAAGACTTTGAGGTACTGAAAGGAGAATGAAAATTGGAATTGGAAGTTTAAGGCAGGACTGTTAGAGGAAAAAGAAAAATCCAAACTGCACACATTCAGTGGAAATGAAAAACTTTAGAAGTAATCCTCACAACACAGGGACAGAAAGGAATTTTATAAGCATCATACAGCTGGAAACTGGTGTTGTGAATTTGGTCCATGTTGTGTATGTGAAGTACTTCATTAGGAGGCATCCCAATGCTCCTGTTGTCTGGGCAGGTGAGGTTTGTCCTCCCTTTTGGGTTAGATGGAGGGACAGCTGGGCTCAGCAACTCCATTTCCTATATTCTGGAAATATAGGACATGGAGCAGCTTACTAGAAGGATAACAAAAGCAATAGAAGACTCAGTCTCCCTGGCTTCTAGTTGTGGGTCAACATTGAAGTCTTTGGTCCCCAGACTCCACCTGGTCAAGTGCACTCTCATGCCTACTGCTGATGCTTGTACTTTCTATGGAAAAGCTAGAGGAACAGAGCAAGAAAGAAAAAAAGGGGAAAAAAATGCAAAGTGGCACAAATCCCTTCCTGCCAAACTAATCTCTCTTTATCAGTAGTCAGTGAATAAAACTTTTATATCACCACTCTTTAGATGCTATAGATTCAGCTTTTCTAGCCTTAGTCACACATCCATATTGTATCAAGCCTTAACTTTTCATATTCTCAGCCTACTGCTTAAGTATATTCAGTCATCAACCTCTAGTGACCAGCTTCTCTTTTCCACAGTCATGATACTGGGTCATAGCCTCCAGCCCATGATGACTTTACAGTCCTGCACCCAGCAAGGACAATTGTACTTATCTACCCTCTGAGATGAAGACCTTTTTTTTTTTTTTTTCCTCTGCACTCTCCTGGCCCCCCAAACAACTACATGCTCTTCTGCTTTCCGTGGCTCCAGATACTGAGGCAGTACTTTTGCTTGTACCATTTTGTAGAAACTGGAACAAAGATTACTACCTAAATTAATGACCTAATAGCTTGTTTGGAACAGGACTGTGAGCTCTTCAGTGCTTGATTCCTTTAATCAAAGATCAGATCTGGGATTTAACTAGTGTTGATGGCAATAAAGAGATTCAATAGGTCAGGGGTTAGGAAAAGACTATAAAATGTAAAGAAGAAGCCCTCCACTGATTGTTTTTGGAGAATCTTTAGCTGTGACCGCCACAATGCCATCTTGTTGACAATTTCTGATTGTTTTCAGTTTAGGTGACTGCTTTCCAAAGGTGAGCATCATGTTCAATATGAACGTTTATTTCACCTCATCCTCAGTGGATTATTGGATGTCATTTAGAAGTTACACAGAGAATCACAGAATGGTTGACATTGTGGACCTACTGAGATCATCAAGTGTACTCCCCCTGCTCAACCAAGGTCACCTAGAGCTGGTCGCCCAGGACCGTGCCTTAAACATCTTAAAGATCCTTAAACATCCTTAAACATGTGCCTTAAGATCTTAAACATCTCAACAAATGGAGGCTCCAGAACCTCACTGGGCAACTTGTTCCAGTGCTTGACCACCTTAACAATAGTGTTCCACAGATTGAATTTCATATTTTCTAAACTATTTCCATTGCCTTTTATTTTGTCAGGACTCTACTGAGAAGACTCTGGTTCCTTCTTCTTCATTCTGCATCAGGTGGTTATTTATCCCTATATTCATAGGAATTCCCTGAGCCTTCTCACTTCTGGGCTGAACAGTCCCAGCTCACTAAGCAACTCCTTGTATAAAAGATGCTTCAGTCCCTTGACCGTCTTTGTGTCCCAGTGAGTCCATATCCTTCTTGCACTATGGAGCCCAGAACTTATGGAAAGAGTCAGTGGCCTCATTCAAGTGAACTGTGGACTGCTCACAATCTAAGAAAAATAATAATAAAAATAAAATAAAATAAACTGAAGTGGCACAGAAAGGTACCTTTACTGGTTGTTTGTTATAATGTCAGCAGTGAGATGCATTAGAAGAGAAGCTGAAATATCCTCTTACCTCTACTTTTAGTCCTTCACTTCCAGTTAAGGCACACAGTTTACTCCCCCACACCCCCAAGAGTGCTCATTTTCTGGATAAATAGAGGGATTATGTTTCCAGGGTTGTTGATCTGACACCTTTCACAGATCTAAATTGATTTAAAGTTCTAACAACAATTATTCATACATTGTATGAGGCATTTTCATTGGCATTGCATCAGATCTGCTTGTCCTTTAGATATGATACTGTGTCAAAGGAATCATGCTTTTATCATAATGTTTTATCAATGCTTTATGCAATGGAAAATTTTTTTGCTCTTTGAAATGTTGAAGAAGATACATTTTGTAAAGTAAACATTTGCATTTCTAACAAAATATTTCAGCTTAATAGCTGTCAAGTTTTAGAGAGTCAAAGATGAAAAACAAAATATTTCAGCATTCTATTCTAACAATATATGCACACCAGAAGCATTTTTTAACAGTTTTAACTTCCTTATTCCTGTTTTTAATAATGTGTAATTTTTATGCAGACAATTTTATGCTGACAGTGTCTATGTGAAGTTTTAGCCAGATACAGATTAAAACAGTTAAGGTATAAACCCCTGAAAAATGGGGTTTATAATGGAAATGGCAACTGACCCTTAACTGTAGCGGTGCTACCGGATGCTGCTATAATAAGCTTCCCTAGATGCCATGGTGTAAATGTATTAGCTGTACTAAGAGACCCACTCCTGGTATAATTATGTTAGGAACCAATAAGACAGCTCAGAAATCAATATGCTAAGACAGATAGAGTAAAGGACCACGGCCAGCAAACTGGGAATAGATTAGTCTGGCAGGTCCCTAGCTGAGCCATGAAGAAGGGGATATCTCTGCTGTTGTAAGAAAGCCATTAATTGTAAATTTTCCTGAACAAGGAACTTGAAGGGAGAGCTTAGGCTGTTGTTCATACCATTCAGTGTAGGCTGCAACTATTATTGATCAACAGTTAAGCTTTTTATTCTGATTTCAAAATCTAACAGTGAAAAAAAAAAAAAAAAACAAACTAAATGTGTAGGAAGGGGGTGCTTCTTTTGTTTTATTTCTTAAAGAGACCATCTTAACCATTTACCACTAGGTTTTCCCTTTTAATTTGGTTTAACCATTTTGAAAATAATAGCACACTGTAAATTTTTTCTAGGTTCCCTTGTCCAAAAGCAGTTAGCCCTGTAGAACTGCACTAATTATCTAGTCAATAAAATTCTGCAAGTGCAATATGACTGATTTGATGTGTTAAAAATAGGTACTGCTCTTAACAGCATTTTTAAAATGTCCAATCAAATTAACCTGTGCCATTAAATACTATCATGCTCTCTAATAATTAAATCTATGACAATGAGAATTTTGCTGCTCTAATTTTAAGTAATTTCAGTGGATTTTTTTCTGGCTTTTTTAATGTAAAAGAGTAATTTGCTTAATAAACAGAAACATAGTATAAATCAATGACAGTTGTAGGAAAAAAAATAAAATAAATGGAAAGGAAACAAAGGACAACCTTTTGTGGTTACAGTACGGCACATCTGCTCATGTCCAATCAAACTTTCAAAAGCGTAGTAGTAAACAAAAGCAGCCATCAAGCAGGGACAAAGTCAGAGACATAAGTGGTCTGAATGAGTGTGCAATTTCTGCCCATATGACCATCCTGACACAATTGCTCTAATTTTCTTTCCAGAAATGACTGATAAAAGATTTAGGTAATTGCTATGGAGACAGACTTCCTTCCATCACGGGGTATCTTGAATAATACAGCCTCAGGGTCATAAGATGGAGTGTCAGTTTCTGCAGAGTCCTAAATTAATACTTGTCCCTGTTTCAGCTATACTTCCTGTACATCTAATGAAGTGAATGTAATTTATTTTGACAATGTATTGAAAATCACTTGATCAAATGACTATTCTGTAATGAACACAAAATACCATATAGCCTTGAAAACTATACCTAAAAAAAGACATAAATACACATCAATTCTTCAGAACACATATTCCTCTCCTTCTGAAAATGTTGCATGTATTCAACATAAGGTAAAATAAAATAGTTTCTAAAAGCTCAACTATTCATGTGATTGTTAAAAAAAATAGCTTTCTGTGGTGTCTCAGTTTGACCTATGTCCATTCAGATTCTGACCTTGTCCCCTATAACAAAAGTTAATTTATCTAGGTGATCTCTGTACTCCCAAGTATTGAATAGTACTCAAATAAATAAATAAATAAATAAATCAGAAAGTCCCAAAAAAAAGCTAGTTACTAGTAAGAAGTTTTCAAAATATTGTGGATCAGATCCAATGAAAACTAAAGTCCATGCATGAACAGTCCATTTTTAGGCAAATCTTACACACCCACCACTAAAATTTCATAGCTTCAGACAGTTTGTAGTACACTGTCTGGAGTATTATGACACATTCAGCAGCTAATGAAATCAGGTGGGTGCAAATGGAAGATACCCACACAGCTGTCACATATTGCTCACAATTATAGAAGCTATCAAAAAGCTACAATTCATGCCATTCCTAATGACAAAGATTCCTTCTGGAATATTGTGTGAGTGCTTTATAACATTTTAATTTTAAAGTACCTGAGTTTTTTAAGGGCAAACATGACCATTTTCAAACACACAGCAAGATGTAAGTATGTTGATCATTATTTTCTTTCCCCACTCTTTTAGAGGAAATATAGCTGTTTTCAAGACATATATAAAAAAAAATCACATCTGAAATGAACATGAAGTGATTGAAGATGTTTTGAAAACTGAGTAAACCTGTCATGAGCTTGCCAAGGCTGCCAATGTAAAGGCAAACAGTTGTACAATGGCAGTAGAGAGGTACTGTGTTGTGTTTAAATACAGCCAGGCAGAAGCCAGTGGATAATGCTCAGTAATGGGTTAATCAATACTTATTATGGTTTTATTGGTTCACTAAAGAGAGAACAGAACCTAGTGAGCACAGAGTCGAAAAATCACTGCATCTGATCTAGATAACATCTTCTCTCCCTTAGGGATTTCCCTATTCAAGAATCCAATTTACCATGCCTGATTGACAAGGATTGGATCCTAGGGAATCACATAACTCTTTTTAGGACCCAATAAAATCCTAATGGATTTGTCTGACCCGTCAGGAGATTCAAGTTTTACTAAACTGAGGGGCTTTGTTGCAATTAGCCTGTATTCTACTTGCAGTTGAAAAACTAAGCTATTAGGAGTCATTGCTTTCTAAAATGCTGGAGTCGTGCTGGGTTGTGAATGCTAGATAGAGTTACCTTTCTTTGCAAAAGGAGACTCTTACAATGGATTCTAAAATTCAAAAAGCTTAATGTTAAATCACATTAAATCGGTGACCCAAATGATGAAAAATAGTATCTTTCAAGTTAAGGGTAATACTTTTCTTTTGCATCTTATGCTATTTAAAAGATATCATTCAACAGATTTCAGCCATTGAAATACATTGTCAAGAATAAAAATATTATTTAAACTAGTACATTTAATACTTTTTAAAAAACAGGATAAATAGATGAAGACAATGTGCTAGAAATCCTTTGTGTCAAACTGTTAATCATTGTGGAAAACTACTTCCTAATATTTCAATTTTGTTGATATAATCTTTTCCTTTTCATTTTATTCCTGTGGATATTTGTATGAAAAAGCATATTGGTTCAAGACTGCATTTCTGTTCATTTCACTCAGAGCCCTAGCCTGCCATGCAGTAGCAGAAAGGGAGTAAGGTGTGAGAACTTAAATGTTGTGGCAGCCTACTTCTTGCCTGGAAAAGTAACAGGAGTGCTCTAGATTGGATCCCAAATAGTGGGTATCACAGTCTTGGATTAATGATCTAACCTGTACCAGACTACACTACATAGCTTCATCTTTGCTGAAAACATTATGTATCAAACCTAGTGATTCTTTATTACCAAAATTGAAATAATGTATTTTTTCTGAGCAGCAAGTTTACATGGACAGCAACGGTCTTGACCACTGACTGCTACAATGGTACATATTAATCTGTTTTCCACATGAGAACTATGAAAGCTATTTAATGCATCATTTTGTGATTAGAGTCATACAAGATTATTTGCAGAATTTCAGCAGCTGTTACTTTCTTTTCCTTTTACAGCATTTTTGTAACGAAAAAGGGTTGTTGTAGTACTACATAGACAACCCTTCTTTATATTGTAGTTCTTGATTGCTTTATAGAAATGAATATAAAAGTAGAAATGGCTATAAAATGAAATAAAAAGTAAGCAACAGGCACATATTAAAGCAATATGAATTTTAATCTACAAATCTCTTCCTCTGGAAGTGAAGAATGAAGAAATACCAGCAACACTTCTTTGGGGATTTTCCTCCCTCTTATTCCTTCAAGATGATAGAGTTTGCCAAGAATATCAAAACTAATCTGGTAAATGTTCAGTGGTCGGCTTCAGACTACTGTCATCTGTTCTCCACATCCTTGTTATTTCCCAAGAACACAGAAATATCTGGAGCAGGGATTCTTCAAAAAGAAGAAAGCTTTAAGTTGTATTAAACTTCACAGTCACACTTACCTTACTCAGTGGAGTAAGAAAAAAGCTCCTCTGAGGTCTTGTTTCCAGCCTCTGCACATCTGTCTCTAGAAATCCAAACCTATGCTTCATCTGTCTTCACAGATGTCCTTAGACAGACTGAAACTTATTTCACTTACCTTCAGCTAAAACTGAAGAATTGAACAAAACTTAGCATCTAGGCTACTTCTGCAGTCAATGGAGAAAGATGAGCATATTTGGAAGGTGATTAATCTCATGCTACAGTAGGGACCATGAAAGTCTCTTGGAAATGCTTATATGGAAGAAACTCAGATGATCAGTTGAAAGTAGACCTACAATTTGGAAATGTTTAAAATTGAACTAAGCACATCTCTCCCTAAGTCATGAAGGTGGCTGGGTAAAAGAGAACAAAACTAAAGAACAAATAAATCCTCAAAAGATTTTAAATGTTTTCTAAACAGTGGAACCATTTTTACAGTTCAGATATTTAAATTTCTCTATCTATATTTTCTGTCTAGATATATCTAGACAGCTAATAAAAATTGTGATGGATTTTCCTTAGAAAACATTCCTCACCCACAGATCAGCTATTTTTCAGTTCATAGTGACTTATTTAATGGAAACTTAATGCTTGAGGAAAGTATATATTGAACAGCACTAGATCTTAAAGTCTTTTATTTATTTAAAGAAAAACAACAGTGTGGTAAATGGCAAGTCAGTTATCCCATATCATCCCCTTGTTGTGCTGTGTTTTATGGTAGGTTTTCAACCATTTATAGTGTGGAACATATTTTAATAGATGGATTATTTAAAGTTCGTGTTACCTCTCCCAACTCAGAGCCACACAGACCACTTCCCTTCTTTTTGATTGCCTGGCACTTCTCTAGTAAGTAGACTAATCACTTCCAATGAAAATTAATGTTAGGAAAGTATGTAGTTCAAAATTTCTAGAAGTGAATATTGGCTTGGAAAGCCCATCTTGATACACAAAAACTGCATTCCTTTTTAGAGAAGAGCTAACCATCTTTTTTGAAAGTTGAATTTCTTATAACATGCATGTAAGATATCTCTAGACCACTTTAGAAATACTTTTGGAATTTTAAAATTAAAACGAAGTTTTCAATTGAAAAAATTCACTACAGTTTCAATTTGTAAAACTCTCCACTTGGCTCTCAAAAACCAAGCTGCAATGTAACAATAAGACAACTATACTGCTATTCAAAAAGGTTTCTCATTTGAAAAACATCACTGGTTTGAACATGCCCAACCCTCTCAATGTAGAGGAGTGATAAAGTGTAGCTAAGTAGTTCCAGGTAGCTGCACCACTTAGAATCCAATAAAAAAAACACAAAAGTTCCAAAAATAAATCCACTTTTTGAAGTTCCAGTCTACGCAGATGCACATCATGGCATACCTAAAATGTCGTGGATACTGAGTCTACTCTCTCTGTCCTGAAAATCAGACTGATTTGGCTTGGGTGCCAAATGCTCCTATACATTAATTCAAACACCTGGGTTGATAAACTGAATTTGTGCTGAACCTGGAATATCACTGCTTTCCTTGACAGTAACATTTCCTGATTTTATTGAAATGCAGCTTTCTGTCAAGAATTATGAATTGCCTACTTTTCTTGTTTTCTGATGTGAAGTTGGTATGAATACAAGCTATACATTCTCAGGATATCTTCTTTTTTACTTAGTATTTTAAAAATGTTTCAAAGAGATCTAAAGTTTCAGTCAAACACAGGCTATTTTCTCATTTTCTATGAACATTTTGTTTGTTTTTAAAATATAAATTTATTCTTACACAGTGAAAAAAATGTTGTTTTTGTTTGTTTGTTTTACTTTTCATTACAAGTTGAAGTGGAGAATAAAGTCCTAAACTTACTGGTCGTAAACCAAGTTGTATGTATACACATATACATTTATACACAAATTTTTATACACATGCATGAATATTTCTTTGGCCATATACGTAACACAATATATAGTCTTGTTTATAACAGAAACAAAACAAATGCAGAAGACATTACGCCCTATGAAATATCCTGCTGTATTATTTTATTGATGATTCATTTATTTCTGTTTGGTTCCTTTAATAACTTAGTGCAAAGTGACTATGACCTTTTAAAGTTGTTCCATATATTTAATGGCCTTTTACTTGAAGACTTCTCACTACTTTGTTATAGAAATAAATAATTTAGCAACAATCTAAATTTTAAAAATAATAATAATAATCTTTATTCTGCTTCTTAAATTAAAGCTCCCATATCTACTTTGAGTGTCTTTGACTGCTAAGTGAATAATATTAAGAAAAAGTACTTATCAATGCTGCAGAAAAGAAAGTTTGTTTTTAGGCTTTTTTTCTCATGCCAAAGCACAGGTGCTTCAGATACACCTAATTACAGCAGTAATTAAAGTTATTACCTTACCTGTTTATTCAAGGGCACAAGGACTTCTAATGGGAACAAATCAAGATATAAAGACTTGCTGTCAATTAGGCCTGAAGGCTTGAGGAGATAATGGAGGAGGTTTGGAGTCAGGTTTCAGTTTTATACAATAACAAAAATAGCAATTCAGCACCTCTTACTTTTCCTGGAACCATCCCAACAGTTCAGGAGAAGAAAGACAAGAAGATTACCTGGGTAACACAATCTTAAGGGCACAAGAGAATAATGGTGTTCTCCCATAGGCACATCTATGGCAGAGCCTGCTGCTAGCAGAAGATGGGACTGCTACAAATATAAGCCTATCAACCTGAGAACAACAAATCTGTTCAGCTTCTTGTCACAGATCTTGTCAATACAGTGCAGGCCATGAAGGACACGTGAAATGTGACTCTGCTGTGGTCAGTGCATTCTTGAGTCCCTGTCTTAGTAAAATGGCTTGACATGACTAGTGCTACTTTCACAGAGATGTAATTTAGGACTGACAGTACATTGAAAATATCCTTTTGCTGCACGTTTTCTTAGGGTGCCTTTTAAAGTAAGGAAGGAGGAACTATGGCAACTATAGGGCAAGACAGGTGACTTGCTGAACTTCTGTACTTGTTCTATCGTCAGTTCTATCATTTTGAACCTATCAGTTTCAAAACTATGTCACATGAACTGGGAATATTCCTATTGTATTGCTTATTGGCTTTAATATAATGGCATATGTACTTCGAGCTCAGGATAGACAATTGCAGAGTTTGTATATTACCAGCCAAATGAAAATATCAAATGTGCATCACTTAATGAATTAGATTAGTCACACATTTTAAATATTCTGTTCTTGCTGTCTGATTTCATTATGCATATTTTACAGCAAATTACTAGGAATGTTCCTAAGTTAGAAGGTAGTATATTTCAGTTTCAGACATTACAGGTTGTTTCTTTGAGGCTGGCACTTTCAAATATTAATGAAAACTTATAACCTCTTCTAAAAAGTAAATGCATATGGCAGGGAAAATTAAGCGATAATAAAGAAATACTTACATTTTTCTCTTTGATCTGATAGGTGTAGTTCTGCAAAGAGAGGAAAACATTAAATCAGCATAACAATCTCTCTTTTTTTGCAAATGTCCCACAAATAAAGAAGCAGATTTTATAAGCCGGTGCAGTGGGAATTTATAGCAGCAGGTGCATGGTACCTGTTTGGAATCTGTTCACACCAAAATGAAACACCAGATGATTATAACCAGAACTAAAACACAGGATTTCTTGATTTTTACAATGTCTGATTTTTTTAATTTTTTATTTTTCTTAATGGTGGTGGTGGTGGTGGAGGATTTTGTTTGTTTTGTGTTTTCCCCCACACACACACACTATATTGGAACATATGTCATAGTTTTATACCTAGTTGCTCCAAAGACTGTACATTTATTATTTAGATAAGGGGGATTGGTTTCACTGGCCTAGCCATCACACCCTGCTAAGTTCCCATGACTTTCGGTGCTTATTTTCCCAGCCTGTGATGTCCCACCAGAAGCCATCAGGAAACAAATGGGGTCTGAATGTTAATTTAAAGCCAGGACCTTGCAAACAGATCCATTCACACATGTGTTATTGATTTCATTAACTTTGCAAGATGCAGACTCCAGGCCTAAAGTGTTATGTTAATTCTGTGTAGGGACTTTGAGGAAGCTCTCCAAGATTATGGGAGGTGTGAAATGTGTTTCTTCCTTCAATATGCTGAAGCCCTTCTAATATTGTCTGGGTCACACTAAAGGAGATTAGAACCTCAGGGAAAATTTTAGGAAAGCATTTTATTTACAGATAATTCTCCCTATCCTTTATTTATTTTCTCTTTTCTTGCAACTCTCTTCTTTTGTTAAAAGAAACCTCAGCAAAACCACAGATTCTTGTAATTTCCTACTGATTACTCCCTATGCAATGTCCTAATCCTCTCTTCATTACTTTGCAAGTGGTTATTATAAAAATTACTGAGGTTATAAGCAAGGTTATGATTTTAGTGGTGGAACAAGTAGTAGGAAAAAAAAGGGGGGGGGGGGGCATTACGTAAGTATGAAACCCTTGTGGGATTTATAATTTGTTCATGAACCGGTAAATTCTCCTTTTAAAGTCAAAAGGTTTCATATAAATACAGTCAAACTTGCAACACTGACTCCAGGTCCAACACTATCCCAAAGTCTTCCAATTGAATCATTGGTTTTGAATCCAATTTCCATAGCAACAGAGACCCGGCTCTTCTGAAATGGCAAACAAAATGGATTTTTCAAATTATTCAGAATTCGGAGACAGACCACTCTGAGGTGAGGTTGCAATGACCTAAATTAAAGGAAGCCCTGAAACTTAGCAAACTCATATATAGCTAAATCCAAACTTCCTACTTTCATTACTTCATTTTGGACTAAAACCTCAAATACCAATGCCTGAACACAGGAGTAGAGGACCACCCCATTTACTGACAATGGGAAGCCACTTCTTTGGGAATTCTGCACTGAAAGTGCCAGCAGCCAGGCAGTATTAAGCAAAAAGAATAAAACAGCTGATGTCACATCATACCTGGAATAGACCTAAGCATTAGACAACTTTGATCCCTTTCGATGCTCTGACGTAGAAGTCCTCTGTTCTGGCCCCTGTTCCCTCAGTCATGTGTGTATTCATGTATAATATTTTGCATTATCGTGTTTGTTAAAATATGTTTAACCAGGAGTACAAATTTTCCTTGCTAGAGTAAGGATGGAGTAAAATTCAGGACATCCACTTTTGGATAAGTATCCTTTTTTTGTATATTTTAAAACATTCCCTGAACTGAGGACTGAATTTCACAAAAACTAAGTACTTACTTAGTCCAGCAGCTTCAGCTGAGCCTCCCCAGTGTACATTGCAACTTAGAACAGATGGAGACACAGGCTAAGCAGGGGCACAGCTAGAGGGTTTTAGACTCTTCTAGAAGTAGGCTTTCCAAGATTTGATTATTATTATTATTTTTACTATGACTAATTCAGATTATAATTATCTCCAGGCAGGGATCTATCATCATTTATTATAAGAGAGATCTTACAGCTACCATAATGATCCAACATTCTAAAAACAAGAGTAGAAAACAGAACATATACATGTCATTTCAAGGAGAGATGTTTCTGAATATCTTACATTTCTGCTGTTAACTGCTGGGTCAAAAATCGTCCTTGGAAGCCAGTAAGAGACATTAGCATGAGTAATGATCAAACCTGGACTATCTACTACAGCCATGTATAGTTCATTTTTATTTTTAAGTAGCTTCTTCTTCTCTCCTTCTCTCTTAAATATATCTGGTACAGTATATTATTCCATTTTGTATATATACAATAAACCTTAGCATACTCCTAGTAATTCAATCTTCTGAAAGCATTTTAAAAATCTTTTCCATTATACAGTATCAGTATTGCAACAGAGAATATAGCGTTATCATTATTGAGAGAGTTGGGAAAAAATAAATATACCATCTAATTTTTCTCATTTTGCTTAAAGTCATCTTTTGAAGGTGACTGTGCTTGCTCAATTAAAGTCTTCTCAGAGAAACTTGCCTGCATTTGTTTATTAGCCTGCATAGTAATTAATACCATTCTTTCTAGAGAAAATCCCTTCTTTGTGAAAATACTGAATTATTGGCACTGTATAACTCCTTGATGACACCTATTCCCAGTTAAGTGCCAGAAAAAGAGAGTGGAGGATAGTAAGACATGAGGTCCAGGGGCACTTACAGGAGACATCATGACAAATTATGTAACATCAAGCACCTGGGAAACCCATGATGACTGTTTGGAATGTCAAAATATCTGCAGACTGTAACAGGAAAGTGCTGCCTGCTTTCTCACATTGTTTTTTTGTTTGTTTTGCTTTTTTGATTATTATTATTATTTTTTTTAGTATTCTATGCACTCTTTGAAGGCAGTCCCATGACAGCAGACAACAAACTGAACTTCAAAGAAATAATAGATTCTGACATAGTGGATGATTTATATATATATATATATATTCTTTTTTTTACTTCTCTTGAATTTTCACTGTCCAGTTTTACACTCTTCTGGAGCAAGAGGCAATTTGCCAAAAGGGCACAACTTGAACTGGTCAACAACTGGGTCTCTGATTCCTTTTCATGTTGTAGAACTGAAAGCAATAGTTTTTATGTTCTTTTTCACTTAAAAAGCGCTCCTGATTTTGTGCATGCAAAAGTACACAGAACAAATAGAAGCGCCTTTCCTACATGTTTCTCTTTCTTGTATGGTTATAGGTGAGAAAGAGACCATTTCAGTTACCATCATGATCTAGAAAATTCTGTTTTTTTCCTTAGTGACCCTTATTTTCTTTTTCTAATATACATGAATATGCTGACCATAAGAAATAATGCATTAAAATAAACATAGGGAAAATGGGCAGCCGAATCATTGCTGGCCATTCCCAGAACTGCCACAGTTGTTTATACATGGACTAAATATTGTGAGGTGCTGAACATCGTATCTTTACTGGCTTCACTTTGCAAAGCCAGCTGTCCTGGGGAAGTGGGCGGTTGTATCTTGCTGTTCTACTGCAGTGGATCAGGGATTAAAGATCAATATAAACAGCTTTGACGCTTCAAAGTCATTTGCCTAAGCACGTGCTATAGATAAAGGACAAGAACAGA
This sequence comes from Anser cygnoides, assembly GCF_040182565.1. Taxonomy (NCBI): domain Eukaryota; kingdom Metazoa; phylum Chordata; class Aves; order Anseriformes; family Anatidae; genus Anser; species Anser cygnoides. The sequence continues at coordinate 131,438,199 of NC_089874.1, forward strand.
GTTTGTCATACACACCTACACAAGAGACAGAGGAGCTTAAAGTGCCCTCTAACACACTGCAATTTACCCTGAGTGAAGATTGCATTACAAAAGGGTGAATGGCCTCTACAAGGCAGCTATTCCCACTCCTTTGCAGATGCATGGGGAGTGAGTGATGTCTAGCTGTGACCCTTGCCCCGACATACTGACCAGCACAGCCTGGCTGGTACAGAGAGAAGAAATCATCTGTACCAGGTAAAAGGCTAATGCAGTTTATTTTCTTCCTGGAGCAAGGGGTAATCAGGGACTATATTGTGACTCTCTGAGTCATGGTTCAGTACCTCATCTCCTGAGACATGCAGTGAACAACTACTAGGGATAATTCAGCAGTACACCCCATGAAAACAAGATGTTAAAATAAAGAATACTATATTTAAAGGATCATAAAATCTGCAGAAATACATGCAGGAGACATATGTTAAATGATACAGCCTATTTTCTTTTGGGTGACTTTTTCTCATTAGTAACTACAGCATAGTTTGCATTGCTCACATTCTTGCATTGTCCCACATTATTACCACAATACTCTGATCATTTCTACAATTACATTGTTATAACTTTCAATACTTATTTTTCTAGTTAAGTTTTCATATTTCTCCACACACACACACAAAAAAAAAAAAAAAAGATAGGCTCACATTTAACCATTTTAACTACATTTATTTCATCTAATTCCTAATGAGATATAGAGTTCTTATACCAGAGATGTTTATCCAAAATAACATTCAGTAAATCCAATGGCTTTCTTAACATAGCTCTATCTATTTATGAATAATTTCAAGATTGCGGTCCAGATGTTCTTTAAAATTTAAAAAAACATTTTCAGATTTTGATCTCTAATAAAATATAGTTTATGCATGACTGAATAAAATGCTGCTAATTTGTTTTAGATCGTGTAATGAAACTGTAGCAAATATTGCTTTTCGGCCCTTACTAGTTAACTGAGATTTTTTCTATGTTGTTGAACAAAAACGTTCACTGAAAGTTTTGCTGGAATGATGTCTTCGACAACACATGCAAAACTCAATTTACAGATTTGACAATATCTTTCTTAAAATGTTCCTGAATGTAAAATTATTATTCACTAAACTTGTCCTAGTGCATTTAATGAGACTTCTTGAAGGAGTGTGGATTACTTCTATGATAAACATTTTGCGAGGTCTGGCCAATATACAAGAGGCTATATTATATCAAATAGTGGAGATTCTATGTGAGATAGGCATATCTCTGTTCCCCTTAGGGTAATAATCATTCAGCAGTGCACCTAATGCATCCCAGTACCTCTATTTTTTGCACTTAATAAAAGTATAGAGAGATTTAGCAAGCATACAGTACCAGGCCTGCTTTTACTGTTGTTGATTAGGGGTCAGGCAGACAGTTTCCTTCTCTGACATCATTTTACTGCAATTTTCAAAGAGACACTTCACACTTTGTCTGAACACCAACCATAATTTCTGTCACAATTTGTTAAGATCCAGCAAACCCTCCTAAGGCTACTGAGGAAACTTCAGCAGTTAATATTCAAAACATGAAAATGTAGGCTTGTATTCTAATTTGCTACTGATGCAATATTAAAGCAATGTATATATAAAATATTAATGTTATATTTGTTCTGAATTTATTTTATTTAATTTTTTACACGAGGATAAAACCCTTTCAGCCTTAAAACAACACGTCTCATTTTCAAGGATGTCCTCGGGGGCAAACAGACAGGGAATATACACACAGCTTGGTAACCTGAACAATAGTGTGGTAAAGGCACTGTGCTGAAAGATATACTCTTTCATGAGTAATAAGGGTTTTGCTGATAAAAATAAAAATGTTGTCTTATCTGTTTGACCAGTTGATAGGATATAATTTCTAATACTACCCCCTTGAACCCATCCATAGAAGAAGAAGCCTGGAGAAAACTTGGAGATAAGGTCCTTCACTTATTCCATCAGTACCAAGAAAAACTCAAATTTACTTTTCGGACAGAGGATTCTTTTCAATAATCACATTATTGTGATTATTGTGATCACATCATATGTAAGAAGATTTGTGCACGATAGTTTTTCTGATCAGGAAAGAAATTTTGTAGTAATTCTGACTTCATCTATAATGCTGTCAGAATCTGAAGGTTTAAAACATTAAAAAAAAAAATCTAAGTCTCAGACTCAGAATTAAGTAAAATTAATGGTGCATTTGTCCAGTTCAGAAAATGCTAATTTCTTGTGTCGCTTATTAATTTTCTCCTCAATAACATGAAGCTGTGTCATATCTGATTTTTAGACAATGAACCACGAAAATTATTGAGAGATTTGGAGAGAAATAAAAAGGTATTTTTTTTCTGTCTCTGTGTTCAGTGTCCAGCAAAACATAAACCAATCATGTATAAATTGAACTACAATTTGTAAACAGTTTCCAGCAATCAGGGCAGTGAGGTCCTGGCATGGTAGTGGTGACAAAAACAACAAATTGTATCTTAAATTGAGTTTGATAAGTTTATAAAAAGACTCACCAATATAGTGTGAGTTATGTAATGATAAAGATATGAGACACTTTTATAATGCATGAAACAAGGATCTAATCAGCTCATATTCCAAATTAAACCACATATGCCAAAAAAAAAAAAAAAAAGCAGCTAACTAGGATATGAGGACTTAAGTTCTGCACAAATTTTTCAAAGTTATAGAGTAAGAAAAAATCAGATGCTTTTAGATATTGTTCATCATTTTGCAAGTAAATTCAGAAATTACTTTATGAATTGTTGCCTCTCTGGCAGCTCCCTGATACACTATTAACATTGTGAATGTTCTAAGCAAATTTTCTTCCATTTGAAGTGCAAATAAGTAAATGGTTTACCTGAAGTTTTTTAGGATATTGAAGAGCCTTTAGCTTTCTAATCTCAGAATATAAATAGTAACTATATTCCGTATTCATCTCAGCTAAAGGTCTTTCTTAACCTCCATATCTTGACAGGCTTGAGAGGTGGGCCTGTGCAAACCTCATGGAATTCAATAAGGCCAAGTGCAAGGTCCTGCATCTGGGCCTGGGCAACCCCAAACACAAATACAGGCTGGGCAGAGAATGGATTGAGAGCAGCCCTGAGGAGAATGATCTGGGAGTGTTGCCCCTCCCATGGCAGGAGGGTTGGAAATAGATGATCTTTAAGGTCCCTTCCAACCCAAAGAATTCTATGATTCTACGATTATTCTATGATATTTGCACCCTCTTTTCCTGAGAAATGCCAGCCAGTGGAAACACTTCTGTAAGTAGCAGATTTCATATCCTGCTTTGCCTTAAAGCTGCCTATATGGAGAAAAATAGGGACGTTCAGAGTCTGACAGACTTTGAATATGCATCTACTTGGACATGCTAAGTCTGAATTATAAGCAAGGGAAGAAAAAGCAAGTGGACCTAACTGTAGATCTGTCATCTCAAGACTGCTGTTGTAAGAAATGAAAGTGAACAAGGAATAAAATAAACGGAAAGTTTAAACATCATCAGGATGTGCAGAGTTAACATAAGAGCTGTCCTATGTAAGCAGAGTTAGATCTTGCACAGGAAATTAAAAAAAAAAAAAAAGTTATTTACCTGTTTGAATTAACAGAGAACAAAAGAAAGTAGTAGCACTTGCACCTATATTGAAACAATATCTACTTCTTTCCCACAAACTGCATTAGCATTTTGCTTCCATTTTTGATGGGCGTGCCAATGCTGAATATGAGAGAAAACGTGATCATGAGTGAATTAAGAAAACACAAAAGACAATTCAAGCTCTTGAAGCAGAAACAAAGCTCTAACAGTTTAATGAACTAAAATCAAATCAGATTGCATGATGTCATTGTAGAAATCTAAAAGAGCTACCGCACGAAATTGCAAGCTCTTGTATTAAATCTTTTAAATAAATATATCAAGTCACAGCTCAACCCTTTTAATGCAAAATAGAAAATGTAATTTCTGAATTCGAGAAAGGGCAATGAAAATGGCCAAGGCACTGGTCTAAAGTGCCACTAATCTGATTCCCATTTTATACAAGGCATTAGAACAAAAGGCAGTAAGGGAAGGAACTTAAGCAGTACTGTTTATAAATACAGTTTCTCACAGAGCTCTCACCACTGTGTGGTTGTGTATCACAATCAGTCACATGGTATTAATCTGAATAATTGTAGTGGATTACCTTGACTGGCTACCAGACCCCCATCCACTTGCTCTCCCACTCCTCCTGTGCCGTGCAGTGGGTCTTCTGGGGTTGCATGGAAGCTGCTGGAACTGGCTGTGTCCAGCATGGGGCAGCCCTAGTCTCTCCTCGGAGCCAAACTGCAGACACTCAACTGCGAACAACTTGCCATGTAAACATGATACAGTGGTTTGTGTCTATTTAAAGAAAAAAAAATATATAAAGTTCTTACTGCTAGTCTAACTTAACCATGTTGATTAGTGTACAACTATTTGTATTATATATAATAAATATACATATATTTGCACATGTGATGTCATGAGCAATAATATATATCTTCCAGGAAAAGAAAAATCATAAAAACAACATATATGTGATATAAATTAATATTTTATTCAATAGCTATTTATTTCAGAGTTCTTAAGTTGCCTAGTTTGTTTGCTTTCTTTAACAGGAATAAAAATTATCTGAGTTGTAAATTTGGTAGTGGTGGTAGGCTTACTAATCAAATTCCTGATTTTTTTTAATTCGCCATTTAAGGCCTACCTTTAGATCTCTGGGGCACAGTCAATTAAATCGATGTGAAAAAAAATGGAATGCTGCTTTAAATGGACATCAGAGGTTGCTGGGAACTCTGAAAAGGAGGAGTTGCAGAGTTTTGTACCAGACTGGTAAGACAGCACTTCATTGCTATGTGCTATGTTGTGTGAGGTTTTTCATACTAGAATAGCTGAATCAAATTGCTGGAGTCTGAACCAATATTTGTTTAAAAAAACAGAGTGTAGATATTATTGTTGGAAACTTTTCTACCTTGTCTCGGTATGAATTTACTATCAGAGTAGGAGGACATCTTATAAACATTCTAAATTAGCTGTTTTTTTCATGTGCTTCCTGTTGATGTCTTGCACTAAGACTATAACCAATACAACCAGCTTTATAAAAAAAGGAGTTAGACTAGCAGCTTATTTCATGTTTTGTGGTTGTACATATCACTGAACTGTACCTGACTAACCCTACTATTGTGTAATGTTTACAATATTACACATTTAGAATTGTAAATATCAAAAGAGAAGAAAATCAAATTCTGTGCTGCAGTAAATATTGCTATTTTTAAAAGGCTAATATTATTGCCATTTTGCTGTTTCCTGTGTTGTCTTCATGCTGCCAACACACAATTTCTTTCCTGCTCGGTGCCTTAATTTGTTGAGCTTAGCTGAAAGACTGTAAACTTCAATGAACAGGGACTTTGTCTTTCCAGATCTTTGCAAAATACAAGACACACCTGAAGCACTGCCTTTGTTTTAATCTTCTAAAACATCTAACTAGAAATGAAAGATTTGTCCATCACTGAAATTTTTAAAAGAAAAAAAGAAAAAAAATAAACCTCATATTTAAAGGTATAGGTTGTAAGCATGTTTGAATACTGAAAACAAATTTCTTTATTAAATTGTCCTCAGTTATGATAACATTAAATCATTTGTGAGTCATCTAAGAAGAAGAAATGATAGAAATCATTTTATAACAAACACTTGAGAAATACTGAGAGTGCATTTTAAGCACTGACAAGTACCATAATACATAAGTACACACTTACGAAAAATGTTTATGTACAAAAACTGTTAAATTAGTTATTTCATCAATAGATTTTTGTTTCATATTCTCTCTGTTCTAGTGTGGGTGTACACAGCTTCTGTTGGCATGGTTTAGAAGGCTAACCATTGGCTATAAGAAAACTCAATAAATCAATAACAATTGTTATGATAACAAGAAGTGGGACACTGTGGAATGGCAGTTGTAGCATTTATGAGGAGAGGCATGACTTGTTTGGCTCTATTAAGCTAGTATGTATCTATGATTACATAGGGAATTTAGTAATGGAGATGGAAGCTGGCAATTATGATCTCATAATCAACTTGCTATTCCATAGAGATATAATAAAGGTAAAAACAATCAATCTGTTTCTTTGCACAGTTACAAATAAGTCTACAAACAATACCAATGTCTCTTTTTTGTTTGTCACATAAAAATGAATCTGTGTAATATAGATCAATGTACAGTAATAGGAAAATGGTATGAGAATATGGAGCAAGCTCAGTATTCCTGAAATATATTAAACTGAAATCTAAGTAGAATGAAGACATATTTTTCCAGGAGTAGTTAACTGACACCTCTGCTTACAGTCCTATCAACCTTCGATGACGAGACATCCTACGTTTAGGAAAGAATAGGCCATTCTCCAGCACAGTTCCTGGTATTCTGGAGGTTGCCCTTTTTGATTCTGAAGATAATTGAGAGGTGTCTGTTGATTGTGAATGAGACCACATATACCAAATCACTACATGGAAGCTACCCAACAGTCCATTTTTTTGTGAGAAGTATTTTTAATTATTGCATTAAAGTGTTTTAATGAATCTGTTACACTCAAATTCTGTTGAAAGTGATATAGACTGGGCTAAAGAACACAGAATTGTTTTGCTTCTACTGCAGAAGAATTTGGTAGTAGAAGTAGACACTTACAAACCAGACATAACCAAGTTCACTGCAGACTGTCAATTGCAGAACTGCTTGCTTTAGTCTTTTTTTTTTTTCCTTTTTTTTTTGGGGGGGGGGGGGGGGGGGGGCGGGGGGAGGAGGCTTTTTGTGCCCTTGTTTGAGGCAGTTTGTGTAGTCCTAAATCAAGGAAACATCTGGAATCAAGAACTGTTTTACTGTAACTTACCTTCTGGTATGTGTTACATAAACGCATAGCTTTTTAAGTACAAAGGAAAAAAAAAGCTGAGGTGACCTTAAACATTTATTTGACCCAGATTTTTAAAAAGTAACTATAGTGCATTATCATTCATTAAAGTAATATCAGTGAAAAACATAGTGAAATGTTTCTTCTAGAAAAAAAAAAAAAAAAAAGATTTTAAAAACTCCACAAAACATATGCATGTATCTAGCTTTAAGCATATTTACAAAATCCCAATGGCTATGCACAAGCTGAATGTGCAACTGCTGTTTACAAAATTCCAGAATATTACAAATAGGTTGCATTTAATGAAACTTAGAAGATAACTTTAAACAGATAGAAATGTTTTTTGATGTTGTTTGTGTTTTTGTTTTTGTTTTGTTTGATTGGTTTTTATTTTGTTGTTTTGCACAGAAAGTAGTAAACTTCTAGAACCTGCTGGCTCAGATGGTTGTGGTGGCAGACAGGCTCAGTATGTTCAAAAAAGGATTTAGACAAATGTACGGACAACAGATCTGTGAGAAGCTAGTACATAACTGACCAGGGAAATACAACTAATGTAGCAACTGTGGATGCTGGGAAACTGAGGGAAATGTACTGCAGAAAGCATCAATATTTGTGTGTTCTACCTAAATATGCTGATGTATTGCCACTGCTGGAAATTATTACTGTTCTAAACAGGGCACTTCTTGCATTTTTAGCCACTTGTTCTTTTGATTCATAACTGACAGACGTGTCTGTCCCTGCACATTTGTTACTTTTGTTTATTTTTTTACTTGATATAAGGTTAATGCTTTTGTACCTTCATCTCATTTTAGAGTAGGTTTTCAGAAGTTGCCAGTGACCTGCTAAGATCTGCAGTACCATGAGGCAATTTGGGGGGTAAATTTGATTAAAAGCAAGGAGATTGTTAAATACCTTTTTATGCATACAAGTGATCTGGCTAAATAAAATTTTAAGATTTGGGAAGATTTCATGTGAAAGGTAATGAAAAGGAGATCTGAGTCCATAATGTCATTTCAGCAACATGTCAGAGTACCATCATCACTTTCTACCCATCATTAGACTTGTTTTGCACCTCTTCCTTCTGCTGGATAAAACCACCATTGTGGTCGCATTATCTAGTAAGGTGGAAAGAAGTCTGCTGAATCTGAAAAACCTTGTACCTAACTTCTTATTTAACTTCATTCTTTATCTTCCTAGAGAGACCTGAATTCTCTTCGTTTCTTCTTTTGTGTCTTCACTGAAAAGTCGTAAGGCCTAATTGTACTCTACAGACCCATAAGGCATTCCCAATTTTCTTTATAGGCTGTTTAGGTTGAGAATGTTCATAAATGTTTGCTTTTTGCATCAAGATCATCAGTGAAATATTGGCCCTAGAACTAACGGAGAACTCCTTTCAGCACTGTACCCTTCTTTTTAGAACAGTTCATTTTCTATTTGCTTGTTTTATAACCAACTATCTCCACCTTACAACTCCAGTACTAATTCCCACCCTTACCATCTTAACAGTTTTGAAAGCAGCACTGTACCAAAAGCTATTCTGAAGTCATGGCAGATTAGATCTACTGCATTTCCCTTGTCCGGACAATCAGTTATCTTATCAAAAAAAAAAAAAAAATTGGGTTAGTCTGGAATGATCTGACTTTGGTGAACCCAAGATGTGTTTTATCCCATTTTCCATCTGCTTCCTTTCCCAGTTACTAACAGAAAGTTACATTGGACATGATACGCACCTCAATTAGTTTCAGAGCTAACGGTCTCACACCTTGAAGTACACCTAAGAATGTATCTGCTGATAAAGTAAATAAATAGTGCATTTCTTTGACTATAATAAAGTGTGTCCTGAATATAACAGATTACCTATGTGACTAAAGGTACACACATTTAAAGAATGCTACTATTTTACTGAAGAAATACAAAGTCTTAACACTACCGTAAAACAGAAAAACATGCAAATTTAAATAAAAGTACTTTTTTGTGTTAATGAGAGATTGTTTCTTTGTGCATGTAAAGACTTCAAAATAAAGAATTAAAATTGCTCATGGCAAACCTGATTGCATCTTCTCCCTGTTTTGAAGTGCTATATAAAAAAACTATATAGAAAAGTTTTTTGTTTGTTTGCTTTTTTGTTGTTGTTGTTGTCTCTTCTGAATAGTTTTCGTATGATTTTGGAAGTGGGGAGACTGATTCAGGTACCAAAGCATAGTTCCTTTGTGACATTATAGACTGTTTGGGTATGCTGGCTCGTCTGTGGATGCCGTTTTAAAAGGTGCAAAGCCCCGTGGCTCTTGTGTTGTATTTGCCAGGTTGTGTGTATACCCAAGGTGCCACAGTGGGTCTAAAATTTAAGCATGTTTAGCCACCAGAACAATTCCAGGTATGTGGCAAATCTCCCCCCACCCCACCCATCCCCACCCCCCCCCCCCCAAAAAAAAAAGATTAAAAATAATACAACACAGATGCACATACCTTGAACAATTGGTATACATACCTTAAGAGCAGACATTGTTGAAGATCAATTAACATAAACTGGCATATAAATTGTTGCTTATTTCTGAAAGATCCCATATTAATGGATCTGATATTCTATTATTTTTTTTTAATATGTGCTTAAAGAAGGTACTGCAATACTCTGACCTGTTGATGAACTCATTAAAGAGGTAAAGACTGGAGGAAATCTGAACTGCAGTGACCACACCCTGGTTGAGTTTGTGATTTCAAGGAATGTGGGCCTGGCAAAGAGCAAAGTCAGGACCTTGGACTTCCAAAGAGCAATATTCAAGCCATTTAAAGACTAGTGGATGAGATCCCCTGGAATACTGTCCTTAGGTACACAGGAGCTGAGCAGAGCTACCAACATTTTAAGGATGTTTTCCTTAAAGCACAAGAACTCTCCATCCCCCTGCATAAGAAAGCAGGTAGGGAGGGCAGACATTCGGAATGGCTGAGCAAGGACATGCTGGTCAAACTGAGTGCAAGAAGGAAATGCACAGGCAGTGGAACGAGGCACACTTGGCCTGAGAAGAGTACAGAGATGCAGTCTCATTGTGCAAGGACGGGATCAGGAAAGCCAAGGCATGGATGGAACTGAACTTGGAAAGGGATGCAAAGAATAACAGGAAGGGGTTCTATAGGTACATTGCTCAGAAAAGAAAGGCCAAGGAGAGTTAACGCCCTTTGATGGATGAGAAGGGTGAACTGATAACAACAGACGTGGAGAAGGCTGAGGTACTCAATACATTCTTTGCCTCAGCCTTCACAGCCAGTCAGGCTTCCCATGTCTTTCATTTCCCTGAACCCGTAGATGGAGGATGGGGGAGCAATGTCCCACCCACTGTAAGTGAAGAGCAGGTTCAAGACCACCTGATAAAACTGAACAAGTACATGATGACATCAATCTCAGGGTCCCAAGGGAATTGGCTGAAGTTGTTTCCAAGCTTCTCTCCATCATATTTGAAAAGTCCTGGCAGTCAGGCAAAGTCTCTGGTGACTGGAAAAAGAGAAACATCACTCCTATTTTAAAAAGGGTAGAAAGGAAGACACAGGGAACTACAGACTGGTAAACCTCACCTCTGTGCCTGGCAAGATCATGGAAAAGATCCTCCTGGAAGCAATGTCAAGGCACATGTAAGACACAGAGGTGATCTGAGACAACCAGCATGGCTTCACCAAGGGTAAATTGTACCTGACCAATCTGGTGGCTGTCTATGATGGAGTGACTACATCAGTTGACAAGGGGAGACTGACCAATGTCATCTACTTGGAATTCTGTATGGCCTTTGACATGGTCCCACACAACATCCTGATCTCCAAATTGGAGAGACATGGATTTGAGGGGTAGACCGTTCAGGATATAAGGCATTGGTTTGAAGGTCACACCCAAAGAGTGGTGATCAATGGCTCTATGTCCAGGTGGAGACCGGTGACGAGAGGTTACCTCAGTGATTTGCCTTGGGACATGTACTGTTTAATATCATTATCAATGACATAGAGTGGGATCGAGTGCATCCTCAGCAAGTTTGCAGATGACACCAAGCTGCGTAGTACAGTTGATACAATAGAAGGGATGGGATGACATCCAAAGGGACCTGGACAAACTAGAAAAGTGGGCCCATGTGAACCTAATGAGGTTCAAGTCTAAATGCAAGGTGTTGCACCTTGGTCGAGGTAATCCCACACATGAGTACAGACAGGGAGAAGAACTCATTGAGAGAAGCCGTGCAGAGAAGGATTTGGGGATTACAGTGGCCAGCAGGTCGAGGGAGGTGATTGTCCTCCTCTGCTCTGCCCTTGTGAAGTTTCACTTGGAGTGCAGCACAAGAAGGATGTGAACCTCTTCGAGTGGGTCCAGAGGAGGGCCACAAGGATGATCAGAGGGCTGGAGCACCTCTCCTATGAAGACAGGCTGGTCAGACAGATATTGGTCTGAAAGGTAATGATGAGGAGAGTGTACCCCCTCTGATAAACAAGAAGAGAGAACTGGTAATGACAGACGTGGAGAAGGCTGAGGTACTTAACAGCTTCTTTGCCTCAATCTTCACTGCCAGTCAGGCTTCCTACAACTCTAATTTCCCTGAATCTGTAGGTGAGGTCTGGGGGAGCCAAGTCCCACCCACTATAAGTGAAGAGCAGGTTTGAGACCACCTGATGAAACTGAACAGATACTGGTCTGTACCTGGACAAGATTGAGAAATAGGCCCACATGAACCTAATGAGGTTCAACAAGTTTTAAGTGCAAAGTGCTGCACCTGGGTCACGGTAATCCCAGACATGAGCACAGAGTAGGAGAAGAACACATTGAAAGCAGCCCTGCAGAGAAAGACTTAAGAGTTCTAGTGCATGAAAAGCTTGGCATGAGCCAGCAGTGCATGCTTGCAGCCCAGAAAGCCAAGTGCATCCTGGGCTGCATCAACAGAGGAGTGGCCAGCAGGTTGAGAGAAGTGATTGTTCCCCTCTGCTCTGTCCTTGTGAGGCCCCAATTGGAGTACTGCATTCACATCTGGACCCCCCAGCTTAAGAAGGATGTCGATCTGTTAGAATGGGTCCAGAGGAGGGCCATAAAATTGATCAGTGGGGTGGAGCACCACTCCTATAAAAAAAGGCTGAGAGAGCTGGGGATGTTCAGTCTGAAGAAAAGAAGGCTCTGGGGCGATCTTATTGCAGCTTTTCAGTACTTAAAGTGAGCTTATAAAAAAGATGGGGAACAACTTTTTCCGTGGGCAGACAAGGACAGGACAAGGAAGAATGGTTTTAAATGAAATGAGGGGAGATTTAGATGAGATGTTGGGAGGAAATTCTTCACTCTGAGGGCAGTGAGGCACTTGTACAGTGTGGATGCCCCATCTCTGGAGGTGTTCAAAACCAGGTTGGATGAGGCCCTGGGCAACCTGATCTAGTGGGTGGCATCCCTGCCCATGGCAGGGGGTTAGAACTAGAGCCCTTCCAACCCAAGCCATTATTTGATTCTATGATTCCACAGTTCTATTTGCAATGAAAAAGAGTAAGAACTGCCATTTTATTGTTGTCATTCTATCTCCCTAACAAAAAGAAACAATGAGACATTTATAAAAAGATAATTTTGAAAAACAATATATATTCTTAAAATCCTGACAGACTTGAAAAGCAAGGGACCTCCATTTGGGAAAAGCTGTATGTCATGTATGAATGATTAATTTCTGGATATTAATAGCAAAGACTTCCATGTCAATCTGTATTGCTATTACAGGGTACAAAGTATGAAGCATTGTAATTAGGAACAAAAGTTGTGGTAGCTGCATACCAGATAATTTTGAGTGAGAATATACATTTAATTTTGTGACTGTACTTTACCCCTTCATTATTTCCAACTCAAAAGTGCCTATTTTTAATAATATTATTTTTTCTGAACGGTCTTAATATTTTACATCAAGAGCCAAATCTTCGGATAAGGTGAATAGGCACAACTTTCCTGAGATCAAGGGAGCTATATTCACCTTAAATGAAACAAATTAATGATTTTTTTTCTGTTCTGTTTATATTTGTAATAAAATTATAATAATTGCAAGGCTGTTTCACAATAAATTTGAAACTGGTCAGTTACATACATAGTGTCATGATTTTTTGAGTCTTTTATTCCTCTTCCTTCCTTTTCCTTCCCTTTGAAACATTTTCATTTGATAAACACAGAATATGCTTACTTCTAGTAAGAATCATAGAATCATAGAATTATTAAGGTTGGAAAAGACCTTCAAGATCATCTGGTCCAACCATAACCCTACTACCAATGTCGCCCACTAAACCATATCCTTAAGCACCAGGTCCAACCTTTCCTTGAACACCCTCTAGTGTTTTTGTACCTGATTTTCCAGATGCCTTTTACTCTAAAGTCCTTTGAATTGGTGTCAAATAAAATTACAAAAAGTCAGCGTCCTCTAAAACTTAGCAAAGGTAAGAGAGATACTGTGTATGGCATACTAAATTATCATGTTGATCATCGTAACAATCCTGATTTTAAGAAAACTGCATTTGATAATCAGGGAAACAGATCGATACTGAAAACTACATGGTCATATATGCATACATACACATATAGTTGTGTATGTGTGTATGCCCTCATTTTTTTTTTTTAAAGATAGATGCCTTTTGTATTTCACAGAATCGTAGGGGTTGGAAGGGACCTCTGGAGATCATCGAGTCCAACCCCCGTGCTAAAAGAAGATTCCCTACAGTAGGTTGAGCAGGAACGTGTCCAGGCAGGTTTTGAATATCTCCGTAGAAGTAGATTCCTCAACCTCTCTGGGCAGCCTGTTCCAGTGCTCTACGACCCTCACTGTGAAAAAGTTCTTACACATATTTGTGTGGAACTTCCTGTGTTCCAGTTTTTGGCCATTGCCCCTTGTCCTATTGCTGTACACCACTGAAAAGAGGCTGGCCCTGTCCATTTGCCTCACACGCTTTAGATATTTATAAACTTTGATTAGATCACCTCTCAGTCTTCTCTTCTCCAGGCTGAACAAACCCAAGTTTCTCAACCTTTTCTTGTACAGGAGATGCTCCAGACCTTTAATCATCTTTGTGGCCCTCCTCTGGATTCTCTCTAGAAGATCCCTATCTTTTTTGAACTGGAGAAGCCAGAACTGGACACAGTATTCCAGATGTGACCTCACCGGGTCAGAGTAGAGGGGGAGGATAACTTCCCTTGACTTGCTGTCCATGCTCTTTTTAATGCTGTAGTGGGTTTATGTGGCAAGGTTTTGGTAGCAGGGGGCCATAGGGCTGGCTTCTCTGAGAAGAATCTAGAAGCTGCCCCATGTTTGGTGAGGGCCCCACTGCTGACCAGAGCTGAGCCAATAAGCAATGTTGTTTTCCGCCTCTGTGAGAGCCTATTTAAGAAAGTGAAAAAAACCTGCTGCTACACAGCAGCTGGGAGAGTGAGAGAAGTGAGGAACAGCCTTGCAGGTGCTAAGGTCAGTGAAGAAGGAGGGGGAGAGGTGCTCCAGGCGCCACAGCAGAAGTCCCCTGCGGCCTGTGGTGAGGACCATGGTGAAGCAGGGTGTTCCCCTGCAGCCCATGGAGTACCACGGTGGAGCAGGGTTCCACGCTGCATCCCGTGGAGGGGACCACGGTGGAGCAGGTGGACCTGCACTGACAGAGGCTGCGGCCTGTGGAAGATCCCTGCCGGAGCAGATTCCAGGCTGGACCTGTAGCCCGTGGAGAGGAGACCACGCAGGAGCAGGTGATATGGCAGGAGCTGCTGCCCGTGGATGATCCAGGTTGGAGCAGTTTGCTCCTGAGAGATGGACTCGTGGTACGGACCCATATCTGGATCAGTTCTTGAAGAGCTGCTGCCTGTGGGAAGCCCATGCCGGATCAGTTCAGCAAGGACTGCGTCCCATGGGGGGGACCCCACAGCACAGGGGACAAGACTCACCGAGAAGGAGCAGCGGAGAAGAAACACTATAGACTGACCATAACCCCCATTCCCCCGTTCCCCTGGACCACTCGGGGGGAGGAGGTGGAAGAGGGTGGATGGGGGTGAAGGTGCTTTTGGTTTCTTTCCTTTGTTTCTCACTTCTCTAGCTTGTTAGTAATAGGCAGTAAATCGTACTATCTCCCTATGCTGAGTCTGTTTTGCCCGTCACAATAATTACTGTGCGATCTCCTCGTCCTTATCTGAACCCTTGAGCCCTTTTCATCGTATTTTCTCCCCGTTCCCCTTTGAGAAGGGGGAGTGAGAGAGCGGTTATGGTGGAGCTCGGCCGCCCACCCAAGTAAAACCACCACAAATGCACCCCTGGATGCCATGGGCTTTCTTGGCCACAAGGGCACACTGCCGGCTCATGGCCCATCTATTGTCTGCCAGGACCCCTAAGTTTTTCTCTGCAGAGCTTCTCTCCATCAGGTCAGCCCCTAACCTGTATGGATATGTGCAGTTATTCCTCCCCAGGTGCAAGACTCTACACTTGCTCTCGTTGAACCTCATTAGGTTTCCCTCTGCCCAACTCTCCAGTCTGTCCAGGTCTCACTGAATGACAGCACAGCCTTCTGGTGTGTCAGCCACTCCTCCCAGCTTTGTGTCATCAGCAGACTTGCTGAGGGTGGACTCTATCCCTTCGACCATGTCATTGTTAAAGATGTTGAACAAGACCGGACCCAATACCAATCCCTGGGGAATACCGCTTGTTACAGGCCTCCAACTAGACTCTTCACCACTGATCACAACCCTCTGAGCTCTTCCAGTCAGACAGTTCTCGATCCACCTAACTGTCCACTCATCTATCCCACACTTTCTAAGCTTCATTACGAGGATGTTGTGGGAGACAGTGTCAAAAGCCGTGCTGAAGTCAAGGTGGACAACATCCACTGCTCTCCCCAGACAGTGATGGCATCATAGAACACTACCAGGTTGGTCGAGCATGATTTCCCCTTGGTGAATCCATGTTGACTACTCATGGTAACCTTCTTCTCTTCCAGTTGCTTGGAGATGGCATCCAGAACAAATTGTTCCATCATCTTTCCAGGGATGGAGGTGAGGCTGAATGGCCTTTAGTTGCCTGGATCCTCCTTCTTGCCCTTTTTGAAGACTGGTGTGACATTGACTATCCTCCAGTCACCTGGCACCTCTCCTGTTCTCCAAGACCTTTTAAAGAGAGCAGATCAGCAGTCACACCTGCCAGCTGCCTCAGCACACGTTTGTGCATCCCATCGGGGCCCAAGAATTTGTGTGCATTGATTTTGGCTAGACGCTCTCTGATCAGATCCCCCTCAACCAAGAGAAAGTCTTCCTTTCTCCAGACTCTCTCTTACCTCTAGGGTCTGGGATTCCCAAAAGGAAGTCTTAGCAGTAAGGTCTGAAACAAAGAAGGCATTCAGTATCTCCACCTTCTCAGCATCTCCTGTTATAAGAGCACCTACCTCATTCAGCAGCGAACCCACATTTTCCCTAGTCTTCCTTTTATTAATGACATACTTTAAAAAGCCTTTCTTGTTATCCTTGACCTACTTTGCCAGATTCAATTCCAAATGGACCTTAGCCTTCCTTGTTGCATCTGTGCAGCCCCTGACAGCATTCCTGTATTCCTCCCAAGCAGCCAGGCCCTTTTTCCACATTTCACAGGCTTTCTTCATGCCTTTGAGTTTATCCATGACCACCTTGCTCATCCATAAAGACCCCTTGCGACCTTTTCCTGATTTCTCACCAAAGGGGTACACTGATCTTGAGCTTGGAAGAAGTGGTATTTGTGTCAACCAACTCTCTTGGGCTGCCTTGCCTTACAACACTCTAGCCCATGGGACCAAGGACTGAGTAGGTCCCTGAAGAGGTCAAAGGTGGCTCTGCTGGAGTCCAGGGTTACTATCCTATAATTGCTTTGCTTCTTCCACACAAAATCCCAAACTCCAGTATCTCATGGTCGCTGCATCCAAGGCTGCTCCCAACCTTCACATCACCAAACAGTCCTTCCTTGTTAGTAAGAACAAGGTCAGCAGCAAAACTCTCCTCATCAGCTCCTCCACTACCTGTGGAAAACTATCTTCAACACATTGCTGGAACTGCATGGACTGTGTGTGCCTGGCAGTGTTTCTCTCAATACAGAAAAACTGCAAGTTTGGACTTAGTAAGCAGGAGCACACAAGGGGTTATATTGGCTTTGCAATTTTCATATTTAAGGCTCCACTTAGTCTATAGAAAGAAACCAAAACTGCACAATTACAACACACAAGAGATATTCACTTCTTGCACCTTGAAGAACACAATATTAAAATATTAAAAGTATAAAAGATAATAAGCAACTTTAATAATAATTACAGTAATTCATATGATCACATTCTGATGAGTTAAGATGCTATAAGAATGGTTAAAAATTATTAACAGGCTAACAGAAAATACAGAAGAAAACAAACAAACAAACAAACAAACAAAAAAAAAAACGTAAAAATCAACAACATTCATAAGACATAGTTTTCATTGTTCCATTCTTTGTATACTCTTTATTTAGACTATTAGTGGAATCTCATAGTAATTTTCAATTTTGTGTGAATAAGGCTACTCTTTCTTCACAAGAATATTCAGTTGCATTAAAATAAGCACATATTTAATAACTCTGACTGTTGAATATAAGTGACTGCTTGTGGTGTATGGTGAAGTTAGTACACCCAGAAAAATCTCTAGCATAAGTTAAATATTTAAGTTAAATATTTATTTAAGTTGGATCTAGTTGGTGGGGAGGCCAGACTGAATAGCAAGCACTGCTAAAATGGTAGAACTAGTAAATCAAAGGGGATTTAGCTATTTGAAAGAAAATATATATATATATATATATACACAATAGGTTAATACGATATACAACATAAATAGGTTCATAGGATAATTCAGGTTGGAAGGGATCACAGTAGAAACTAGTCCACCCTTTTGCTCAAATCAGGGTCTTTTATGAGATCGGATCAGGTTCTTCAAGACTTTTCCATTCGGTATAGACCTGCAAGAATGGACACTGCCCAAATCAGTTCGACAGCTTGACTATCCTCATGGGGAAAAAGTTTTCATTATGTCCAGTCTGAACTTTTCTGTTTCAATTTCATAAGGTCATGGAATCATAGAATCATAGAATGGTTTGGGTTGGAAGGGAACTTAAAGATCATTTAGTTCTAACCCGCCTGCCATGGGCAGAGACACCTTCCACTAGATCAGGTTGCCCAAAGCCCCATCCAAACTGGCCTTGAACACTTCCAGGGATAGAGCATCCACAGCTTCTCAGGGCATCCTGTTCGAGTGCCTCACCACTCCTGAGCAGTGAAAAGCAGAAAACATCAGAAAAAATATATATTTTTTGAAAGGCAGCTAAAAGAAGGATAAAGAATAAAGCATCAAATTACTCTGTTGTCCAGAAAATGGCTGCACCAAGGTGAAAAGAAAAGCATATATTAGACTGTTAAAAATATTTGTAACTTTTTGTTTCCAGTCATCTGAAAACTAGAAGGGAAAATTGCCATGTGTGCTTTCTGGCCCCCCAAAATATCAGTAATTGTGTATGAATTGTACATTATTGCAAAAAAACTTTGTGAATTTTGTTACACAACAACCAAGTTCAGATGGGATTTTATTATATTAGGCTTTCTTTTTTTTTTTTTTTAAGTAATCCAGGAGATTTTTTTTAATATGTTATCTGTTTTCCATTTTTGAGAAAGTAAAGCCTTCAGCTAAAGCTAATAAGCTATCCTTGGTTATTACTGACATATTCCTCTCTTGGAAGTTTTATTCCACAGTATTAATTTTGATTTTGTTAGGTTAATGAATACAGTTAATTTTGTATCAATGGGCACAGTCTTCTGAGGCAACTATAATATGCTCACAAAGATATCCCTTTTAAAGCTTTCCACTATTATCTCTTTAAGTAGTTTCTTACTTAGCTTTCTTGAGTTCTCATACAGGATAATTTTCATAAATGCACAATCCTTTAGAACTATGAGTAACATAGCATACTATTCCTAAGAGAAAAGTATTTATTTTAGGTATTTTAGTTTGCAGTAATTATGTATTAGGTATAGTAGTTTTCCTTCAGGAAGTGATTTCTAGTCTGTTCAGCATTGTTGGCTTACAAACAGCCCAGTAAAGAAAAATGCTATGACAACATCTGGAAACAACGCAGTCAAATCATAAAACAGTTGATAAAACAGTAATCAAAGATGTCCCTCACATATTTTCTATTTTTGTTTGCTTGTTTTTACTAGTAGTACTGTTGTAATGAAAATGGGAAACCTACTTCTTAAGGTTTGACTTTTATAAAGTATCCTTCTCTCAGACATCATTTTAATTGTGATGTAAAACCAGGTCTTTTACTTTAAGTAGGAAATCACCAAAAAAATACTGAATGGAGTATTTGAGGGGAAAAAAGTAAATGGGTCAGATACTTAGATTCATCTGACCTATGGATGCATTGAAGTCAGTCTTTCAAAGCTTCATGTGACCTCTTAATCTCTTGAAATTTGCTGCAATGCAAGTTGAAAAGAATAACTCTGTCTTATATTACATGTTAGATGTACAGATTTCTGTGAAACCTCTTTGTGGAGGATGGAACAGTATCATATCCTCTGTTTCATTCCCATCAGTCCTACCAGCAGCTGTGAGAAATTTAATAAAGATGCAGTTATTCCTATTGCATCTGTTTTATACTACCAAAGAATTGCCCTAAATTATCTCCTAGCTGTCTCTGGATTAAATTGTCCAATATTTTTAGATAGATATTTGTAATGAAGAGAGGCAAAATGAGAATGCAGAAGATATCTAGACAGAGGCAAGAAAACATATTAATGACATTATTTTCCCTCAGATAAAGCATCGGTTCTGGGAAGTACTGATTAGATGCATTTAATCTCTAAACTGGTTAGTTGGCTGAATTAGTAATTTCTTTTGATCCACAGAAATTTATGCCAAGAATTGTACTTAACAGTTTAGCAATTTTCACACAGGTTTTCTAGAATTAGGCCCACAGTTTCAATTTAATCTACAAATTATGTCTTAAAAGAATATTTGGTCTTGATGTCACAATTAAATATGACAGACAATCCATGACTAGGTGATGCAGAATGAGTTCTCTACACTGTAAGAAGATAAATTTATAATCTCTTCATGCTCTGTGCTTGTTCCCTGTGTAGTGTTTATTCTTGTCTTCCTTACTGTATGCAGTATGCAAAAAACAGTAACTTAACAAACAAACAAACAAACAAACAAAACTCAGAGGTTGTAGAAGCATTTCGTGTGTATTCAGCGTGTTTATCCACTTTACCACATCAGGCCCTTAGATCATATGCTCCTTAAGGTAGATTCTCTGTTTAGCACAGTTAAATGTTCCAACTTCATTTCTCTGGAGAAATATAAATAACTAAATGGGAAGAAAATAAATGACTTGTTTACATAATAGACCTAGAGAGTTTAACATCTTCTTCAATGGAAAGCTTTTGAAAGACTTTGGAGACATCATAAAAATATTGAATACAGACAAAATAGGCAATAAAGGAGAACAATTGTCTGCAAAAAAAATATTTATTCAAGTTTTTTGTTTCATTTAGGAAAACAGAGAAGCACCAGAGAAATGTGCATTCCCTTTTTTTTTTTTTTTTTTTCTCCCTACTCGAAGGAGTCCTTGGACAGCAATAAAAAATGCAAATTAAAGCTTGTGGCTAACATCAACCTTCTGTTAGATTGCAAATGTAAATGTGTTCAACTGTAATGAACAGTCTAGCCAAAATGATTGTCTTCAGTTTATTTACATGTAGAATAATAAAATATTCTTCTCAACTAAGATTATATGAATATTTGGTAAAGTGCAAAATACGTATCTAAAGTCATGCATATATTACTAACGTGTTGCTGTTTACTATAGTGATATACTAAGCCTCATAATTGAACACACCTGTTAACAATGCATTTGACGACATTCATACACTCTTTCAAGTTCTGGCTACTTTTTTACCATAGGTTCTTCTCCTTCAAGTTGAAGCTGAGGAAAGTCCTAAAAGAAAAAAAAAAAAAAAAGAAAAAGAAAAAAAAAGGTTATTATCAAGACAAGAGTCATAGGCTAAATCAAAGTAATCATATCAAACTAGATTCAGAAACTTGAGGAGAACAGAGTCAAGTCTTTCCTAGGCTGTAGGAAATAATTTCCACTTATTTCAGGATCAGTGGTTAAGGATGGATTGTCTTGTACTGCCCCATATCTAGTGGGCAGTTCTGCAGTGATCAAGGGAGAGAATCATTGGCAATGTCAGTTGCACAGACTGCTAGCTCCTCCAGAAAGCAATTCCAGACAGCTGCATAATCCCTGATGCCTCTTCTACATTAAGCAGCTCTGCCAGTAATGACCCAGAAGTGCTCCCAAACTTGAAAGTCATTCTATTGTTATATGCAGCAAAGAGTTTTGTAGTTATTAGTTGCTAGCTTTCATGTTCCAAAAAATAAAATATTTTTTTTAAAAAAGAAAAAAAAAAAGTCCTGTTCAAATGAACATCTCTTACTGAGATTTTTCCAAAGCAAAAACCTTGAGTAATTATAATGATACTGTCTGAAGAGTTAAAGGCCTGGGAATCACAGAGAACCTACGTGACAATCCTCCATGTGTTTTTTGTCTTTTCTTGCCTTCTTGGGGATGTGTCTGACTCCGATTCTCTTATTGGGCCTGATCCCAACCGTTACACCCAGGCTGAAGACCTAAGACCTTGGCCCATTGCTAGGGAGGTGCCCAGTGCCCAGAGCTGGTGTTCTTGGCTGCCCGGTTCCTGACTGGGGTGGTGGGACAGGACGGGCTGCTAGGCCCATTCCTGCAACCCCCATGGGTGCAATGGGTGCCCCCCAGTGGGTGCTCCATTGTCCCTGTGGTGGAGCCCATGGATGTGATGGCCCTCACAACAGCCCCAGTGTGAGGGACTGAGGGCCCAAGCTTGGCTGAAATGGAGTCCTGGGCCATGGGCCAGGTGGAAGAAGGCCCAGGGGAGGCCTGGGATGGACAGGCAGGGCTGACAGTGCCCTCAGGGCTTTGGCGTTTAATCTGGGTATGTACATATTTGAAAGGGAAAACTTCTGCCTGCTATTAGGTATTATTATTGTTAAATTAACCCAATCTGACCCATATTATGTATTTATATGGTAAAACCTATTTCACAAGGAAAGAAGTGAAATGCAGAAATACTTTCATAGGATTTTGTTGATAAAGGCCTTGTGCATACTGAAAGCTTTTATTACGATTAAAAGAGACTGCCAATACCATTTTTTTTTTCTTAAATGCTTGCAGTTATCATTAAAAATGCAGTTTTCAGCCTAAAGATTTATAAATAACAAATGATGGTTGGTGGATTAAAAAAAAAAAAAAAAAAAGAGTAGAATACATTTTAAAAGATTAATTGCTTTTATTTGAAGCAAAACATTTACTTTCAGTGACGCGTCCCTATTCACAAGTAGAAAGTTAATAGTTTGTTTGTCAATTTAGTATGAGGAACTTTAAATTTCTTTTAAGAAATGCATAAGTAAGTTATCATTACTTTTGATTTCTCCCACACAATTTTTCAGACTAATCTATTAACTGAACTTGTCCTTAAATTGAATAGTTTTTGGAATCCTGAAAAAGACAAAAATATGCTAAAATAAGAGGCAGAATTGGCTCAAATGTAGACAACGCTTATTAACTAATAGAACTAAGTCTCATTTGGAAATATTTTGATCATCAAAATTATGACTGGTGTAAAACTGTAGGAGTTCTTGAAGTCAGCCCTGAGATAAATTAGTTGACGGAAAATTAAAGATGGCCAGGAACTTGAAGAAGATTTCTCATGGGAAAATCAATCAATCAATAAATAAATAAATAAAGATTAGTCTGAATTTTTCTCTTTCCAAAAAGTTAGTTCATTTACATAACATTATTTGCACTGTTTTGCATCCATCTCCTGCAGTACAAAAATTATGCAAATATATTGTTGTGGTTTAACCCGGCTGGCAGCTAAACACCACACAGCCCTTCGCTCACCCTCCCCCCTCCCTCTCTCGGATGGGGGAGAGAAACGGGAAAGTGAAGCCTGTGAGTTGAGATAAAGATAGTTTATTAAGACAGGAAAATTAACAATAATAATAATAATAGTACGGCTACTAATAATGTGTACGAAACAAGTGATGCACAATGCAATTGCTCACCACCCGCTGACCGATGCCCAGCCTATCCCCAAGCAGCCGGCCCCCCCCACCCCAGCTAGCCACCCCTATCTATTGTTTAGCATGACATCAGATGGTATGGAATACCCCTTTGGCCAGTTTGGGTCAGCTGTCCTGGGTCTGTGCCCTCCCAGCTCTTGCTGCACCCCTAGCCTTCCTGCTGGCAGGACAGAGAGAGAAGCTGAAAAGTCCTTGGCTTAGTGTAAGCACTGCTTTGCAACAATTAAAACATCAGCATGTTATCAGCACTCTTCTCATCCTAATCCAAAACATAGCACCCTACCAACTACTAGGAGGAAAATTAACTCTGTCTTAACTGAAACCAGGACATATATACACTTTCTATCAATATTTTTCTATGTCTTTCTCAAAAACCAACCCAAAAATCTATTTTGGGTTTTGATCCATTTGTGCTTGGAGTTGAATATATGTGAAAATTGTCATAGCAGCAGTTCTAGGGAACTGTTTCACCACAGTGCAAATATTCCTTCAGTGTTTCTCTTACATTTGGATTAATCACATGCACAGCCAGTCTCTTCAGCGGTTTCTTACTTTCCACTGAAAACTTTACTCTGGAAATCAATGCTGTCAGTGTGTCACCTTACAACACATAACATCAACCATGAAGTCCTGAGGGCATTAATATTGCTATAGAAGTATTCAATGTGAAATCAGCAAATTTAACAAGGAACGATGTAGAGCACCTGGACTCTCATGTTCTTCATAGTCTTTTCCCTCAAACCTCCTGAGCTCTATCCCACAATGTTGTACAAGTGTCTCAGATGTGAGGTGCTGTCCAAGAAGAAATAAGGTTAGGGATATTGTAGTATCATTAATGTCTCTTTCCCTGTGTTCTCACTCCAGATCTATTCTATTTCCAAATAAGGAAACCTATAGGAAAATTTTGAACTAAATATAATCACTTCTTTTGGGTTGGATGCTGTTCCCCTTGCAGCTTACAATGCTACATTTCATTTCTCTTAACCTGTTTTATTTTCCCAGAGCTGATTTATTGATATGTTCATGTTCTTCATCATAACTTGACAAACCTTAGAAAACCTTTGGGGGAAAAAAAAAAATCATGCTGGGTGTTTTTGAATTAGATTATAGAAACAGTTACTTTATTTTGCTGAACACTTAGAACTTCTAGCCTCTATTCTCTACATCAATGGTCAAGGAGAGCATTTTGTGCCATTAGAGAGTAATTCAGAGCACATACATTGGATACCTAACAATAGAAGTATCTCAAAATACAGTTTTAGTGCAAGAAAGGAGTTCATTCTATTTATTTAATTGAATTGAATTGAATTGTATTACTTAATTGAAATGTTTCTGGAAAAAATTAGTGGGAGGAAATCCTCTGTACCTATTATTCCTGTAATTTTACTAAAGCTAGTACTTTGAAAAGAAGTGACGGTGTGGTATTTTCATGAACAGCTTGTGTAGCTTCAGTACAAGAGGCTACCTCACATTAAAAAGTTCTCCATTCCTTGAGACGACATAGCACATTTCTGCATTACAGTATCATTGTCAAAGAATAATAGATAAAAAGTCTGCTATTGCTTTCCTTCAGTGAACTCCTCCTAGTTCTTTTTTACTGTTTCTTATACCTGAATTAAATAGTTTCGGCACATACAAATAAGTTTTGTGAGTTCTGGAATAAGCTGGAAAAATATGGGAGAGGGGGACATTTTTCTTCTGGAAAAACAAACAAACAAACAAACAAACCACATCAACAAACATACAAGCAAAAACCTTCTGGTAAGAAGTCATTATTTAGATAAGATTGGAAGCTTGTTATTTTGTGGGCTACCATAGTTTTGTCTAAAATAAAATTCTCTTACTTTTTTTTTTTATTTTCCAAAAAGTGACCTGCTCTGTTTCATATATGAAAGCTGCACATTAAAAGAGTATGAGCTAGCAAATATCTCTACTGAAGCACTGTTGGCAGCTGAGATCACTGACAACTTCCTGGCTGTGATTCATAATCTATATCGGTGCCTTTGAGACAGCAAGCTATTGATTTTTCCCAGTCTATAATCCAAGACCATATACACAGCTTGTTAGACATCTGTGGGAATATAAACTGAGTTTTGATACAATTTAGGGAGCTTCTGTTAGCGGGGCACTTAGTTTTTGTCTTTGAGAAAATCTTTACACATCTGTGTAATCTTGAAGAGATTTTTTAACAGATAATTCAATAGAGTTTGAGTCGTATCTTTTTTTTTTTTTTTTTTTTGGTAAACTTCTTTCCTGGTGGAACTCATACGAAGCAAATTTCAAGTGAGTGATAATAATAAAATATAGGGAACTCTCTCTAGTGCTATTAGAGCTTTTTTGTTCTTTTTCTTCACTTTGATTTTATCAAGTACAATTTGGAAGTACTCTCTTTATATCTAATATCTTATCCATTTGACTTGCTTCTTGGGAAAACTGTCTCGCCTTTATCACAATACGCATGACATAATGCACAAATAACATTCAAAAGAACGATCATTCACTGCAATGTAGTTTCTCCACAATAAAGAGATTTAAGAGCACTAAAATTCTTACCCCAAAATATACATAGGTAAATATATACTTATTATGTTTGAGCCACTGAACACACTCCCTGATTTTATTAAACTACACTTTGTGCTAATATTCTGTCTTCTGAGAGTAAATGTAAATTAAGGAAAGATATGAGACTAATACAGTTTGAAGATTGTGCACTGAGGTAGAAAATTCCACAAGGAACAGTCTTAGTATATGCTCTTTTAAATATTGCTTAATATTTGTCCAAGAATACTTAAAGAGATATCATGTAAAGGAAAAATTACTCTGAAGAGCTTTGTAGGTTTCAGATGACAGAAATATCTCTGTGCATGTCATCACATTGCATGTTAGTCTGGAAGGTTAGGAAAATATTTACACTGTCTCCAAAATCAAAATTAAGTGTTCCTGAATGTATGTGAAGTGTAATTTAGCAAAATTTCGATGGTCCAGAAACTGTTTACTCAGAATTATCTAAGGATAGATAAATTTTCTTAAAACAATAAATAAAACAACAAAATGTTGGCCTGCCTGTATGTATTAGCAAAAGTTTATGTTGAAAAACTGGATTAATTTTCATAAGTATAAACAAAAAATGACATGATATGATGACATTAAATAACATGATAGAAAACCTAAAATCTCTCTGACATAGATTATTTCTAAATGGAATCTTGAAAATTATAATTTCAAACCTATATTTTAAAATATGTTACATGATTTTGAACATGAATTTAAGCAACCTGATTTAGTGGGAGGTGTCCCTGCACATGGCAAAAGGATTAGAACTTGATGATCTCTAATGTCCCTTCCAACCCAAACCATTCTATGATTCTATGATTTGCAAAGATTTGTTTTTGTTTGTTTGTTTGTTTGCTTGTTTTGTTTTGTTGTTGTTGTTTTGTGTTTTTTTTTGCTATTTCATTCATCTTAATCATTTTCCATGAAAATAAAGACCTTACTTATGCATGTTCATACAGCTTCTCAACCTGAGGATCATGAGTAGATCAACTGAATTACTGTCATGCTTTTAGTTAAACAAAAGACAAATCTTTTTGCAAATTTGTACATATTGGACTGTAGAAAAACTTGTAAGTCTAGAATAGTGAGTAGAGAGAGCATGTAAAAAAAAAAAAAAAAAGGGAGTTTATTTTGTTTTGATTTGAATGAAACCACTTAGTGAACAGCAGTAATGCAAACTTCATATTATTTTTATTGTCATATTTAACTATTCATAAGAAACGTTCAAATGGGCAAAAATAATTAAAGTGCTTATTTTTTATTGAACTACTCTACGCTATATTCCCATTTGGCATAATCTTAGTCGTTTTTATCTTTACCTCTCCTGCTTTCCTATCTACCTGCTAAGAATTAGTAAAGAACAAGAAGAAAAAGTATGTGAGCTGATACTACCAAAGCAGACTCCAAAATGAAATATGAAGAACAAAATGATAAAAAGGCAAGGAAAAGATGATGAAGTTTGTGATGTTAAATGTAGGTCACCAGGACATCCAGACAAACTAGTTTCAAGAGGGAAATAAAATTAAATAAAATAAAATTTTATGAACCAACAGTTCATTTCTAACACAAAATAAATTTTTTTATATTCAGTATTTTTGGAAATCTGAAAGGAATTTGGATCTATTCATCAGTTTAACAAAGTGAAAATCAGATCATCCTTGCTTGTATCACAAGAAGGTAAAGGAAAATAAAAGGAGAGTGAGTAGACACTGTGGTCCTGAGCACTTTAGAAATGCATGTGATGATAAAAGTGATAAAAGTAGGAGTTGGAGTGTAGCTATCAATAGCAGATAACACAATTTTGCTAAACAAACTGCTGTCCTTGAAATAAGTAGTTCAAAATTGTTCTACCTATGTACAGGTACATAGTTCAGCAAAGGTTCATCTCATTCAAGCTCAGATGCATTTTAAAAAGTGGTTACATAATGAAGAGAAATGTCACTGCTTAATGCCTGTTTCTCTAGGTCTCTACACTTACAGAAAGGCTGGAGACAAATGCTCCTTAGTTATAATCTTCCAACTGGAATGTTACACACTCAAGTATACAAAAGATACAGAAATTGCAGACTGACCTGTAAGCTGCCCTTTCCTATCTTCTAAATTCAGTATTGTAACAAAGGCTTTTTTCCCAATGTGAAAGTAAAAGTATGAGTATATTCAAACACTACTGTTTGAGGAACAAGTACTTCTATCTTTATTTGCATTGCTCAGCAAAACTAGCACTCACCCTTCACTCAACCCCCTTCTTTTACCAGCAGTCTACTCCAGTAGCCACAGTTATCTTTTAATGAACATCACATAGTAAAAAATAAACACACCTTTTGAAATTCCATTTGTGAATTACTTTACACATAAGAAAGGAAAAGAACATGTTAACCAAAATACATACTCTGTTATTTCATTTAGAGACTCTACAGAATGCCTCAAGTACTAAGAATATTCATAGAAAAATAGAATCATAGAATCATAAGGTCATGGAATCATAGAATGATTTGGGTTGGAAGGGAACTTAAAGATCATTTAGTTCTAACCCCCTGCCATGGGCAGGGACACCTTCCACTAGATCAGGTTGCCCAAAGCCCCATCCAAACTGGCCTTGAACACTTCCAGGGATAGAGCATCCACAGCTTCTCAGGGCATCCTGTTCCAGTGCCTCACCACCCTCGCAATAAAGAATTTCTTCTGAATATTTAATCTAAATCTCCCCTCTTTTAGCTTAGAAACATTACTCTTTGTCCTATCTCTACACTCCCTGACAAAGAGTCCGTCTCCTGCTTGCTTGTAGTCCCCCTTTAGGTACTGAAAGGCTGCTATAGGGACTCTCCTGTCTTTATAGGAGAGGTGTTCTAGCCTCTGATCATCCTCATAGCCCTCCCCTGGACTCATTCTAATAGGTCCATGTCATTCTTGTGCTGGGGGCCCCAGAGCTAGAGGCAGTGGGTTCTCACAAGAACAGAGTAGAGGAGGAGAATCACCTCCCTGGACCTGCTGGCCACGCTTCTTCTGATGCAGCCCAGGACATGGTTGGCTTTCTGGGCTGCAAGCACACACTGAGGGCTCATGTTGAGCTTCTTGTCAACCAACACCCCCAAGTTCTTCTCCTCAGGGCTGTTCTCAATCCATTCTCCACTCAGCCTGTATTTGTGCTTGGGAGTGCCCTGGCCCAGGTGCAGGACCTTGCACTTGGCCTCATTGAACTTCATGAGGTTCACTCAGGCCCACCTCTCAAGCTTGTCCTGGTCCTTCTGGACAGCATCCCTTCCTTCCAGCAAGTTGATTGCCACAAATGTCTTGGTGTCACTGGCAAACTTGCTGAAGGTGTGCTCAATCCCACTGTCCATGTCGCCGACAAAGACATTAAACAGTGCTGGTCCCAATCCTGATCCCTGAGCAGCACCACTTGTCTCCACTTGCACATAGAGCCACTGACTGCAGCTCTTTGAGTGCAAGCATCCAGCCAGTTCCTTACCCACTGAGCGGTCCATCCATCAAAGCCATGTCTCTCCAGTTTAGAGAAAAGGATTTTGTGTGAGACTGTGTCAAACACTTTACACAAATCTAGGTAGATGACATCAGTTGCTCTTCCCCTCTCCACCAGTGCTGTAACCCCATTGTAGAAGGCCACCAGATTTGTCAGGCACTGTTCACCTTTAGTGAAGCCATGGTGGCTGTCACCAATCACCTCCT
This sequence comes from Anser cygnoides, assembly GCF_040182565.1. Taxonomy (NCBI): domain Eukaryota; kingdom Metazoa; phylum Chordata; class Aves; order Anseriformes; family Anatidae; genus Anser; species Anser cygnoides. Next base: position 131,467,548 of record NC_089874.1, read on the forward strand.
TCTTTTCTATGTTCCTTAGCATAGTTTCCAGGAGGATCTGCTCCATCCGGCTCTTGCTGGTCACCAAGGTGAGACTGACTGGCCTGTAGTTCCCCGGGTCTTCCTTTTTAATGTTTTTTAAAATGGGGAGTTATTTTTCCTCTTCCAGTCGGTGGGAACATCACTGGACTGCAAAAGCTTCTCAAATATGACGGACAGTGGCTTAGCAACTTCATCTACTAGTTCCCTCAGGACCCACTGATGCATCCCATTGAGTCTGAAGGACTTGTGCACCTTCAGATTACTTAGCTGGTCTCAAATGTGATTTCTCCTGCAGTGAGCAGTTCTTTATTCTCCCAGTCCTTGTCTTTATGTTCTGGGAAAATTCAGTGTCCCCAGTCAGGATATTCTAAATGTACTTTCTTTACCTTAGATAAGAATATCTGTCTTCATGCAAAAAAAATGTATCCACTGCCTGTATCACAACATTGTAGGAATAAATTGTGCAAGCTTTCAAGAGAACATCTCTTCATTATGTGTTTTGGTAGTGTATAGTTCAAGACTGGCTTTGTCTATTTTTAAAGTAGGAAGTAAACCCTAGAATGATAAACATAGTAAGTTGTTTTTATGACCTAGGTATCTGATAATGATCACAGAGCAGGAACTGGTCATACACACTCTACATGGGTCTGTAATATGTTGAAAACATCATGATGATTCCCTCTTAGGGAAGGGAGACACAACATATGATTATTACTTGGATTTGTAAATGAATGAGGTAAGGGACTTGTTACCTTGTTAGCCTTGTTAGATTTTTGATTCCAAAAAGCAGAGAGAGGGAAAGAAATGGTGAACACCTGAAGAATGAAGAGAGGATATACTTTCCTTCTGTCATGAGAGATCAAGTCTACAAACAACTTTATTTTATTGAAAATATGCCCTGGGCTTCATCTCCCAGGCATGTGAAAAGGGGATCTTCCCAAAGCAAGCACTGAAGAGGAATTTTTTGCACCCTCTGAAGGCCTCCATGATTCAATAGAATTATCAAATGACCTGTAAGTATTTGTTTTTATCTGACCACCTCTTTTTATGTGTCAAAAATAAGGAAGGGCATTGGTCCCTTAAATTGTCATCATATGGCTTCATAGATGATAATCTTAAATATTTTCTGCAAATGAGAATCTGTTATTTCAGAGCTTTTTTTATTAGCCCGTTATGTAGAAAGACAAATTCAGACTTTATTACTCTTTCTGTGAGAAAAAGCTAACTATTTTTGACTTTTTTAGATACATTCACACCCTCCGTATTTAGCTGATTTAAATTAAACCCATTACCATCACAGAACATCTAATTCTCTAAATCACCAGTGTTCCAGAAATGCATTTGTGTTTTCTGTAGGTGAGGAAAATGTATAGGAAGACATAAGAGAAAAACTGAGAACACTTTTTTTGTTTGATATTGTTTACCAGCAATAAAAATAATAATAATAATAATTAAAAAAAAAAACTAAATTCTGGAACTCAATCATCTCTACTTTAAGGATGGATGCTTATCGTTCTTTAAACTGCTTTCTTTTTTTCTCAGAAAATTATGTTGTATATTCTTGCCTCAAGTATGGAGAACATAAAAGAGAATATTTCCACAATCCACAGGGCTCAAGTAAAGACCACAGGTTCCTAGATAAGCAATTATTTAAAAAATATTTTAATTAAATTTTAGAGTATTTCTTTGGGTAATTATGAAGAATTTAATTTAATGTGAAACATGTTAGTGTTTGTGTTTTAGTGGGTTTCTAGTTTTTAAAGAATTCTTTTTTTTTTTTTTTTCCTAGCAACTCCAAGAAATCCCATTCACTTCAATGGTAGCTGCAGGTGCTGAAAATCCAGTTGAATGGTCCATACTGATTTGAAACTTTGCAGTGGTCTTTCTCTCACACACATGCTCACACATATTCCTCTTTACACTTCTCCCTTTTCACCTCCACCTGCCCAAGATTAAGACCAATCTCACCAGACATAGATACTCATGTAAAGGGGGGTATGAATGTTACAAAGAAACAATTAAATGTATTGAAATGAAAAAAAAAAAAAAAAAGAAAGAAAAAAAAAAGAGAGATGTTCTCAAGTTGTTTTTTCTTTTTTTTTCCTGAACTTTTTAAAAATCGAATGCAATTAAATTAATTGAGATTCAGGATACATGCAGATGAGTGAACTCTTTTAGAAGCACCTCTAGTGCATTTTTACAAGGGTCATTGTGTTTTACAATATGACAAGAAAAAAAAAAAAGAAGAAAAATAAAAGAAACTAGAACACATTTTTACTAGACTCAAAATAAAAATAGGTAATTGGAAATGCATTGTAAACAGGATTATTCAAACTCAGCCTGCCTTAAGATAGAAGCAGCTTTTAAGCAGACTGTTACATAAAAGTCTAGTATTTCTGAGATTTTATGAGAGCAATCTAATGCTTTGGTCAGACAAGGTTAAGAATAATGCCCTTGCAGTCTCCCTAGTTACAATGATAGCATTTCATGTGCACAAAAAGGCTACACTTTCTGGGTGTTGGTGAAACTGAACTGCACAAACATATATGTGGAAATTTGGGTAGGAATTACAATATTCCTCAAAGAAAATGATATAATAATAAAATATCCACAGTCTTTTTGAATCTCTTTTCCTGAGTTATGCTTTGTTGTCCATCTTTTCCTCCTTTCTCCACATTAGCTTTCAAAACACTTCCTGAGGCTTTTAAAAATGTCATAAACTTACTGTATCATTACTGATGCACACAAGCAGGAACATAAATGAATACTGTATGTGGATGATATTCTTCTTTTTATAACCCATCCTGATATTTCAATCCCAGCTATTACACTGTTCATAAATCAGTTTGGGATCCTCTCTAGCTTTAAAAGTAATTATAATAAATCCAAAGATATGTTTATGTATAGGAGGCCAATTGAACCCTTTGCTTTTCAGTTTCTATTTAAATTGGTCTCCAGAGGTCTTACCCCAGGTTATTTATTCCTTTTACTTTAGATCTACTGTACAGATTTAATCTTCGTTCTCTGCTTTGTAAAATTCAATGGACTCTGTACAGGTGGGTTTTGTTCATGTTGTTTGTTTGTTTTAGGAGAAAGAGCTGTCATTAGTTAAAAACAATGTATTTTGTATTTTTTTCTCTGATAATAAATAAATTGCTAAGAAATTGTGAAGACTGGCTTAAGAAGTGTTTCTATGTGCTTTGAAAGCAATTGCTCAACTCCTTTACTCATCCTAATGCAACACAAATACTGTTAGTGTGCTTTGCAATTTTTCCCTTTGCCTGATTGTTAAGTAAAATTTAACTTCTAAGTCCTTTCCTTCTGCATCTTTCTGACTGATTAAATTCTCATACAGAAGTCAAATCAAGGTAATCTTGCATGTCAGTAAGTGTGGATCAGAGCAACAGAACTGCATGGCTGGAAAGCTTTGCCTGATCACACAGACTTCTAATTTCACAAAGCTATTCTTCCAGAAATGCAGCAAATGCCAGAGTATCTTGAAAGAGGTCAGCTGAGAGAGAAGAAGATGCAAATCTTGGCAACGACCTACTAAGAGCAATGTAAGAAGTATCACCTCCTTTCATTCTCTAGATATAAATAAAAAAAAAAAAGAGCCATGTATACAACTCAAATCTGAGAATAAAAAGAAAAAAAAAGTCACTTTTCAAGTATAATAACTCATTAACTAAATATCAAATATTTCAAATAGTTTGAAATGTCTTTACAGGTGAAACATTTATTGTTTCCTTTATAATAGAGATAAAAATAGTGCTTCATATGTGTTGATTCTGAAATAATTTCCACTGAAAGAACCTTACTTCGACAGTTTGATGTTTACAGAAACAGGCATATGAGGCGGGATGTTTATGAGGGAACATCACTCTGCTGAACTTAATATGCGTCTACATTATTTATGTCCAGGAGCTGCTAGAATTTGTAATCCAGTAGGGGAAGCAAAAGAGGAAGGGAAAGAGGAATGAGATAGGGAAGAGGAAGCAGAAGGGAAAAGGGAGAGACAATTTTGTAAAGGAGGATTCTTTTCTGTTTTTTTCTTTTCTCTCTTTTTATTTATTTATTTTTTAATTTTTTTAAGGAAGTTGACATGTGCAAGTAATCACAAGGCTTTAGATTGGTTTAGGTCTGCTTTTTTGTTGTTGGTGGTATTTCAGTTTTATTTATTTTTTATTTTTTTCGGGGAGCTAACAGTAAATACATGCCTACTGCACATTTAAGTAGATGTTCAAAAATTCCGTTGAACTATTTGTACTATTATGCAACATTTTGGTTGGTAGACAGGATTTGTTGTGGATAATATTCATCTTTGGATGTAATTTGAAAGTTCTGAGTGACTCAAAATATAGGGTTTAAAAATATTAACAGGTCCTTCTCTGTGTCCTTGGGTTCTCTTTAGGATAGTTTTTACATGACACCTGTGTATAAAAAAGTAGAGTGTCCAACTCTACTATTAGTTCCAGATAAAGTGTTATGATTGCTGATGCTGTATCACTATTTTTTGTGTAATTGTATTTTAACTGTTCTTACATAAATGAAGATAATAGTGTTTTTGAATAATCATGCTAGAGTATGAATAATGGAGATAGTGTGCCCCTACAGAGTGTCAAACTTGCAAGAGAGACTTAGAGTAATACTCATTGACCTGATTTTCATTTTCTTTCTTATCCTTTGAACTTTTCTTGATGTATATCTTTCTGTTTATTACACATTTGGCAACCTCAGAACACATCCAGGTCAAGTAGACTCAAAACCATTCTGACAATTAAAGCTACCTTCTGTAGTTTTGTGGTGGTATATTGTTATACACAAGGATTCTATGAAAAAATGAATGGCTTTTTTGAAGTTTTGTTCATCATCTAAGATTTTTTGAAAATAAGTTTCAGAACTTTTTACTGAAAAGATTAATTAGATGCTATAATCTCATATTTAGTGAGGGTTATACCACATTATTAAACTGGTTTAGAACACGGGGGAGAATTATAAATGTACTGACTTGCTCACATACCAAGTTTTAAGTTGTAAGGTCTAGAAAAGAGTGTTTTACATGCTTCAGTGTGTAATTTTATTTTTCATTTGCTAGCACGTAGGCCCTTGTGTAAGAGAAAGGAAGGACATGAATGAGACATGGATATAATGAATGGCAATGAACAGTGTTTGATGCTGCTATCTATCTTCTTTTAGAACTTAAGACCAGGGAAGAGACAACTAACATAAGGAGTCGAATTTAAAAGAGAGAGAGAGAGAGAGAGAGAAGAATATTTTTATATAATTATTAATTAATTTTTGTAACTCATTCCAAGAGATACTTGACTTCTGATTTCAGCAAGATTCAGGACAAGGATAAGTCTGTATGATACATTTTTAATTAAAAGTATTAAAAGTGTATAAACAACTAGAAAAGCAATAATATCCTACACTGAAAATTACTGAGAAAACCAGTCAGGATTAAAATGGTGAAAATGATGAAAAAAATCAACAGTAAATGTGGACTTAATGGTATATAAATAATACTATCTATCTTTTGCAAAACTGAAGCGATATATTTACAAACCAGATTGAAAAAAAAATGGGGAAAAATAAAAAACAATTTTTTAAAAGGTAGGATTTACCATAAAACTATTGCCTCAGAAATAGTCATTATTGAGAATAAACCTGAGGGAATGCTTTTGCACTTATTATAAGCCTGAACCTTGATCTTGCAGTATGCTGAGTTTTGCTTTTTGGGCTGTATGCTTTAATTGTTTTGGCTCAGCACCATGCTGAATTGCAACCCTGGCCTTTAACTGCTGAGAAGATATCACTGCTGTAAACAGAACAACATATCCATGGCAACCTACAGTTTTAGTTCTAACTTTTCAAAACGCAAAAATGTAGTTATTTTTTTCTTTATATTTTTTATGTTCCTATGGCTCATAATAGCAGTGATGACCTCCTGGCTGGGCATTTCCAAGCTATTAATGACAAGCTGAGTTATGCGACCTTGACTTCACCTGCAGCCATTAACTTTTCTATCTAGTCATTAACTGCTGAGAAATGCCCTCCCTTTTGGTCATTATTTCTTATATATGCATTTCTTAAATAGACATTTTCTAAAACAATTACATGTCAGAGTAATTTTTATTATCATTATTAAGAAAAATACTATTTTATCTTTGTTTTCAAGCCACAGAGATCCTTTGACATCTAGCAGCTTTCACACCACTTAAATTTTTAAGGAAGAGGTCATCATTTATGCACAGGCAAATGGGAGAAAGAGGGCTTAAAACGTCGTGTTTTACATGGGAAGAATAAGCCTTGAATCTTTTGAGTTAAATCTATGGAGCATATTCAGAAATACTGAGGAATTCATTTTCAGATCAGGCATTTAGATGTACAGTGTATGCTACAATACAAGTTAAAAAACCCTTAGCGTTAATAGTAAAGGTGACCTCCAAGTTATCCCTCCTGGCTACCAGATCTTTAGACAAAATGGTTAGTAATTTCACTGGGATTAATTTGCCAGTATTTTGCAGAACCTTATCTTATTTTCTGAAACTCATAGAGGGATCAGAATCCACATGATATATTTCTCTTATCTGTCAGTGCAGGAGCATAAGAAAAAAGAAGATTCTTATTGAATGGATATATATTTCATTGTCCTTCATACCATAGATTAAATGGTGCTCGTATGATTTTTCTTTTCCTGATAGACCAAGTCATATTTCTGCATAAATAACTTTTGTGTAATTTCAGAATTCCCATGAAGAACTCAGTAATCAATGGTTTGTTTTTTTTTTAGATGCTGCAATTAGTGGCCTTACCTGGATCAAAAAACAAATGTTGCTGGAGGGGAAAAAGGATGAGAGGTTGTAGAATTATTTTCAAGGGTGGAACTTAGCTGTCCTCATGAGTGACAAAGAATATTATTATATACTCCTGGAAATATGAGCAACAGAGGATCTGTTTAATTTGTTTGTTCATGTAACCTAGACACACACTTCTGTAAGGAATGTTTGTTCAATGAAATACTTACTCCTTGCATAGGAAGTTTCTCTAGCAATATCCTTAGCTAGCAGAGAATATATCTGTCCTATGAAAAACTAAGATCCAGGAGATAAAATTTGTTTTGTTTTGTTTTGTTTTTGTTTCTGTTATTTCATTTAGGTGTCTAGTTTATTAGAACATATCATCCTAATTTTCTACAATAGACAGAAAAAAAACAGAGAGAGGTGAACAAGGCCAAAAGAATGTATACCAAAGAAGTAAACTCTGCAAATCTTGATAAATGCAACTCCACAAGTAAGTGACAATATAGGTGAAACATTTCTCTTTTAAACTTTTTTCCATTAGTTTTTTGACAGGAGTACACTAGTTCAGCTTTAATGAGATTCTAGTGTAAAAACTTCAGGGCTAAATAAAAGAAACAAATCAAAAGGACCGGATGATTGCCATTTAATGTGAAAGAATGAAAGTGCAAACAATCATTGTATGACATCTAGCTGTGCTAGTCACTGCAGAATGACAGGTAGAACAATTCAAAGTTACTGATCTAAAGATGGAATAACAGCTCATATGTTTGAAGTGCTCAGAAGATGAAGAAATAAAACAGACTCTAAGATAAGACATGGTTAAGCCTTTTAAATTCCATGCCTTATTGTCAGTATCATTTGAACGCTTTTGTACACTTTTTTTTTTTTTCCCCTCAGAAACTATTTTATCGAAGGAATTACTTTTAAGAGCTGATTTTTATTATTATCCTTCAGGCTGAATGGTATGCTTTGTTTTTCAACAAGATGAGAAAAAATGTACACAATGAAAAGTATATTACTAGTTGGCTAAGCCCCCCTATTGTATATATTCAGAAGTCTGTATTCTGATAATATGTTGTTAAACTGTGAATTTTAAACAAGTTCAAAAATTCACATGCTAATTTGCTCTATGGGTAGCCTGACTATTTTAACATTTAACATAACAAATTTGTTGTGAATTTCTGTTTATATTTTCCTTTTCTATTCTTTCTTTGATATTATTTTAAGGCTAAGGAAAAATCACCTATTCTCTCCTTCAGCAAGCCTTTTTATCAGTGAAATAACCTATTCTAGTTACTGCTGGAAACAATAATCTGTAATTGCTGCTTTCAGTCCTAATTTGGCCTGTCTCTAGTTTTTCATCTCAATCTAATCTAAACCTATTTGAGCAAATAAAATGATATTTACCTCATCCTCTGTTACAAGCTTTCAAGATTACAGGCTTCAGGAAAAATCAATACAAAATACCGGCTTAGCAGCAGGTTTGTGCTCAGAAAGAATGCTAACTTTTCTTTCCTGCATTTTCTGACTCTCGGCTCCCCTGGAGTGAAAGCAAACCTTAGAATGCAAGGAACGAAGGGGAAAAAAAGAAACACACACACAAAAAAAACAACCTTCAATGATATGTTTCGTTCATGGTTAGTAGCCACTTTTGAGCTTACAAGCCAAAGTGCAGTGCATGGTCAAGCTCCTAACCTTTAGCTTCTGCTTCCACACTACACATCTTACAGAGTTCACCAAAAGGAAGGATCTCGACCTCTCAGATGATTTTTCAGACTCAAATACCATCTTCATTTATTATTTATTCGCTTCAAGCAGTTGGGATTTGAGGTATCATCATACCTGACTGACTGATTTAAGGAAGTGGCCACCTGTGTGAGAATCTCATGAGAATAAAATCCTATTACTTTCCAAAAAGATTACTTCATTTACTACCTGGAATAAGGTTTTGATGAAAACATTTGAATGTTGAGTTTGTAAACAACCAAGAAATCTCAGCAGTGCTGCCTTTTTTTTCTTTTTTTTATTTTTATTATTATTATTATTATTATAATGAAATGGATGTCTGGTTGTTTTTATTTGATTTTTTGTTTTGTTTTGTTGGTGGTGTTTTTTTTCTGATCAAGAATCTAATTAATACAGAAAGATGGGTCTTTATAGTAATTAAACTATACCTATCAGCCTTTTCAAGTGATTTGTCCTCTGTCATATAACAGAACAGTTCTTCCTTTTAAAACATGTATTGGATTTCTCTTTCATACCTCTCTCCACAGGCTTCCCCTTCCCACCCCCACTTTGTGAATAGCCTCTGATTTGAAAAATTGTGGAGAGTTATTTGGTCTCTCTTTAGGCCCTGTGGGATCATAATTGTGTAATAGGTAGGTAGTGGTTGAAAGAAGCTCTCAACCAAGTCAAATACTTAACTTAATTGCCCCTGTTTGAAATAATTAATTCAGGACTCTAGTTTTCTCAGATAACTAACAAAATAGGTATGTCCTTTTCTTTCAATGCCTATGTAAGAGTAAAAAACACACCCCAAAAAGTAAATCACCTAAGTTTTTATTTCCACAAGATCAGTAGAAGACAAATCAATACATTTCGGGGGTTGGAGGGGGAATATATATACCTATTTTTCTTTTAAATAGGATATTAAGACCTAATTGTAGTCACATGACTGTGGTTAGTAAATTAGTACCCTAGTCACTCTAAGCATATAAGTAAACAATGGACAGTGATAAACACCTTCAGAGTATTTTAGTCTTAGGTGAACTGAACTACCCTTTGAAGATGCTTATTTCTTTTTGTTGTGTATAGAGGGTGGCTAAAATAACCTTAGTGAATTCATCCTAAACTTATTTAGGATAAGTCCTAATTTTACTGCTAGCAAATTCTAAACCATAAGAGCCCTATTCTATAGACCTTCTATTCCCCATATAGCATTCCCAGAACCCCAGAGGGGCTGAGGTGACTATTGAGATTCTAGTTCAACAGAAACAACAAAAGCTTAGGATGAGCTGTTTCTAAATATAATTACTTTTTTTTTTTTTGAGAGAGAGATTTTTTAGATAAATTAGAAGTTCCTTTTTAGATATTTTATTTATTTATTTATTTATTTTAGATAAGTTAGAAGTTCCTGAAAAATGACAGACTACTATCTCACTCCTCTTGTGCATTCAAGATTTGTCAGTGTTCAGGTGAAGTAGAGCCTCCCTGAATCTCTTTCTTTTTCTTTCCAGTCTGGTTGATCTGTAGTAATGATTTACCCTGTAGTCTCAGATGAGTGTGTGTCTCCTTTCTAAAGAGCAAAGTGGAACAGCTTACCCCTCACAGAGATGTTGTTGCAAGATCTCCATAGATTTTTTTTATCACTTTACTACTGTTTTTTTCTTTTTCCTCATGACAGTGAAAATCACGTTGATAACTTTTGAGGTTTTTTACCAATTCCAACCAAATCTGACTTAAAGGTAAAAATTTTAAGAATGCTAAATTCTTGCAATTGCCTGATACAGTCTATCCCATCCAGCTGCACATTTCAACTGCCAGCAATGAAGTATTGTGTCTCATTTAGCTCAGGACCACAAATGGACCTTTAGATCTGGTTTCTCTCTATGTAATTTCTGGACTCCGTTAGATGTTTTGAGGAATCTTTCAGCATTTGAGGCTAAATTTACAAATTTCAACTCAACCACGTAAATATATAATTTTGAACAAAACTTTGACCAAGCATCTCTGTGTTCTATTCCAAGGGTTCTTCTACAATTTAGTTTACATTCCTTCTATAGTTATTTTTTTAAAAAAGCTGACTGAAATAATACAGTCAAATAACAAACACGGTTACATTAATTAAACGTGTTGATATGTTGGTGTAACCTCTTTCTAAAAATTTACAAGAGTTTTCACCGACTGCTACAGAAAGTATTTCACCATAGCAAAATAAACAAAAAAATAAACAAAAACTTGAACTGAGTCATTAGACAAGAGCAGAGGGCAGTGCATTCAGTGAAAATGACCTTTTTTTTTTTTTCTTTTTTTTTTTGAGGGGGAAATATATGGCATTTGGAGCAGAAAGGTTTTCTTGTCATTGGTCTTTGTCTTTGTCTTTTGCCTCCGGGGCAGACGCGTTCTGCAGCAGAGCGGGGGATCGGGACAGGCAGGGCATTTTTTTCTGACATCGAGGCCGCTCGAGGGAGCCACCAGGACCCGGCAGCCCCCGCGAGGGAGGCTGACGAGGCGTAGGCGGAGCCAGCAGCGCCCTCTCCCCGGCCGTTCAAAAGCAACCCCTAGGGAGCGCGAGCGACCAGGAGCGCAGCGAACAGGGCGGGCAAACAGGGCATGGCACGTCAGAAGGGTGGGCGCAGCAGTTTGCACGGCAGTTCGCGCAGGCAGGGCGGAGAGGGCAGAGTTTCCCCCGCGCGCATAAGAACAACATCTTTAACGGCTGTCGACCGCTAGCTAGGCTGAGATGGTCTTCACCAGGCAGACCGCTCTCTCTAGACAGTCTGTGGCCACCCAGACTGACCGCCTGCTCAACAATGCGGCAGTTCAGGTCTCTGGGTGCAGGGACTGTTTGAGCCTGTTGCTGCCATCTGAGGGAGGCAGAGGCACCGTGTGTGTGAGGTGCGAGCAGGTGGATGACCTGGTCCGCCTGGTGGCAGAACTCAAAGAGGAGGTGGAGAGGTTGAGGGCTATTAGGGAGTGTGAGCGGGAGATAGACTGGTGGAGTGACTCCCTGCAGGGCCTGAAGGAGAGGTACCAGGGTGAGACACCCCTAATGGGGATGGACCCCCTGCCCTGTTGCTGTCGGGCAGAGGGAGGTGACCTAGAAGTTGAGGAGGAATGGAGACAGGTCCCTGCTTGACCTTTCAGGCAACGCCCCCCCCTACCGGCCCCACCTTCCCAGGTGCCCTTACACAACAGATTTGAGGCCCTGGAGCTTGAGAGACCGGTGGGTGAGGACGAGGTAGAAAGTCTACCCAGGAGGATGCCTAGGGCGAGGAAGCCGACTCCACGCCTCAAGACTGCCTCCACCAAGAAAGACAGAAGGGTGATCGTAGTAGGCGACTCCCTTCTCAGGGGAACAGAGGGCCCTGTGTGTCGACCTGACCCTACCCGTAGGGAAGTCTGCTGCCTCCCTGGGGCCAGGGTCAGGGACATTGCCAGAAAGCTTCCCAACCTGGTTCGCCCCTCTGACTACTATCCTATTTTGATAGTCCAGGCTGGCAGTGATGATCGTGAAGAGAGAAGCCTGAAGGCTATCAAACGGGACTTTAGGGGACTGGGACGGTTAGTGGATGGAGCGGGAGTACAGGTGGTGTACTTTCATCTATCCCTGCAGTAGCAGGGAGGGGTACCGAGAGGACACAGAAAGCCCACCTGATAAACATGTGGCTCAGAGGCTGGTGCCAACACAGAAATTTTGGGTTTTTTGACCATGGGGCACTTTACTCGGTACCCGGCCTGATGGCCGCAGACTGGTCCCTATCTCTAAGGGGAAAAGGAATCCTAGCCCAGGAACTAGCAGGGCTCGTTGAGAGGGCTTTAAACTAGGAAAGAAGGGGGATGGGGCTGAAAGAAGGCTTGTTGGAGCTGTGCCAGGGGGAACAATGGCAAAGCTGGGGAAGAAGGCAATGGCCCGACTGAAGTGCATCTACACTAATGCACGCAGCATGGGTAACAAACAAGAGGAGCTGGAAGCCATCGTGCAGAGGGAAGGCTATGACTTGGTTGCCATCATGGAAACGTGGTGGGACCACTGTCATGACTGGAGTGCTGCAATGTCTGGCTATAGGCTCTTCAGAAGGGACAGGCAGCACAGAAGGGGTGGTGGTGTGGCTCTCCATATTAGAGAGTGTTTAGATGTTGAGGAACTTGAGGCTGGGAATGATAAGGTTGAGTCCCTATGGGTTAGGATCAGAGGGAAGGCCAACAAGGCAAGCATCCTGGTGGGGGTCTGTTATAGACCACCTAACCAGGATGAGGCGACAGATGAGGAGTTCTACAGGCAGCTGGCAGAAGCCGCGAAATCGTCAGCGCTTGTTCTCGTGGGGGACTTCAACTTCCCAGACATACCCTGGAAGCGCAACACAGCCCAGAGAAAGCAGTCTAGGAGGTTTCTGGAGAGCGTGGAAGATAGCTTCCTGACGCAGCTGGTTAGAGAGCCTAGCAGGGGAGGTGCCCCGCTAGACCTTCTGTTCACAAACAGTGACGGACTGGTGGGAGATGTGGTGGTCGAGAGCTGTCTTGGGCAGAGTGACCACGAAATGGTTCAGTTCTCTATTCTTGGCGAAGTCAGGAAGGGGACCAGTAAAACTGCTGTCTTAGACTTCCGGAGGGCTGACTTTGAGCTGTTCAGGACACTGGTTGGCAGAGTCCCTTGGGAGGAGGTTCTGAAGGGCAGAGGAGTCCAGGAAGGCTGGGCACTCCTCAAGAAGGAAATCTTAATGGCTCAGGAGCGGTCTGTCCCCACGTGCCCAAAGACGAGCCGACGCGGAACTAGACCGGCCTGGCTGAGCAGAGAGTTGTGGCTCGAGCTTAGGAGAAAAAGGAGGGTTTATAATCTTTGGAAAAGAGGGCAGGCTACTCAAGAGGACTATAAGGATGTTGCGAGGCTGTGCAGGGACAAAATTAGAAGGGCCAAAGCTCACCTGGAGCTCAATCTGGCTACTGCCGTTAAAGATAACAAAAAATGTTTTTTCAAATACATCAACACAAAAAGGAGGACTAAGGAGAATCTCCATCCTTTACTGGATGCGGGGGGATACTTAGTTACAAAAGATGAGGAAAAGGCTGAGGTGCTCAATGCCTTCTTTGCCTCAGTCTTTAGCGGCAAGACTGGCTGTTCTCTGGATACCTGGTACCCTGAGCTGGTGGAAGGGGATGGGGAGCAGGATGTGGCCCTCGCTTTCCATGAGGAAATGGTTGGCGACTTGCTACAACACTTGGATGTACGCAAGTCGATGAGGCCGGATGGGATCCACCCGAGGGTACTGAGCGAACTGGCGGAGGAGCTGGCCAAGCCGCTTTCCATCATTCATTGGCAGTCCTGGCTATCAGGGGAGGTCCCAGTCGACTGGCGGCTAGCAAACGTGACGCCCATCTACAGGAAGGGTTGGAGGGTAGACCCGGGGAACTATAGGCCTGTTAGCTTGACCTCAGTGCCAGGGAAGCTCATGGAGCAGATTATCTTGAGTGTCATCACGCGGCATTTGCAGGGCAACCAGGCGATCAGGCCCAGTCAGCATGGGTTTATGAAAGGTAGGTCCTGCTTGACGAACCTGATCTCCTTCTATGACCAAGTGACGCGCTTGGTGGATGAGGGGAAGGCTGTGGATGTGATCTACCTTGACTTCAGTAAGGCTTTTGACACTGTTTCCCACAACATTCTCCTCAAGAAACTGGCTGCTCGTGGCTTGGACTGGCGTATGCTTTGTTGGGTTAAAAACTGGCTGGATGGCCGGGCCCAAAGAGTTGTGGTGAATGGAGCCAAATCCAGTTGGAGGCCGGTTACTAGTGGAGTCCCCCAGGGCTCAGTGCTGGGGCCGGTCCTCTTTAATATCTTTATCGATGACCTGGATGAGGGGACCGAGTGCACCCTCAGTAAGTTTGCAGATGACACCAAGTTAGGTGCGTGTGTCGATCTGCTCGAGGGAAGGAAGGCTCTGCAGGAGGATCTGGATAGGCTGGACCGATGGGCTGAGGTCAACTGCATGAAGTTCAACAAGGCCAAGTGCCGGGTCCTGCATCTGGGGCGTAACAACCCCAAGCAGCACTACAGGCTGGGAGATGAGTGGCTGGAAAGCTGCCTGGCCGAGAAGGACCTGGGAATCCTGGTTGATAGGCAGCTGAATATGAGCCAGCAGTGTGCTCAGGTGGCCAAGAAGGCCAACAGCATCCTGGCTTGTATAAGAAGCAGTGAGGCCAGCAGGTCTAGGGAGGTGATTGTCCCCCTGTACTCGGCTCTGGTGAGGCCGCACCTCGAGTACTGTGTTCAGTTTTGGGCCCCTCGCTACAAGAAGGACATGGAGGTGCTGGAGAGAGTCCAGAGAAGGTCAGCGAAGCTGGTGCAGGGCCTGGAGAACAAGTCTTACGAGGAGCAGCTGAGGGAGCTGGGGTTGTTGAGCCTGGAGAAGACGAGGCTCAGGGGCTGTCGGGCAGAGGGCATCTCTCTCTATAGGTACCTTAAAGGAGGCTGTAGAGAGGTGGGGGTTGGTCTATTCTCCTACGTGCCTGGTGACAGGACGAGGGGGAATGGGCTAAAGTTGCGCCAGGGGAGGTTTAGGTTGGATGTTAGGAAGAACTTCTTTACTGAAAGGGTTGTTAGGCATTGGAATGGACTGCCCAGGGAGGTGGTTGAGTCGCCATCCCTGGAGGTCTTTAAAAGACGTTTAGATGTAGCCCTTAGTGATATGGTTTAGTGGAGGTCTTGTTAGTGTTAGGACAGAGGTTGGACTAGATGATCTTGGAGGTCTCTTCCAACCTAGACGATTCTGTGATTCTGTGATTCATATTCTGAGAATTTTTTATGTTGCCAATTCTGAAAGCAACCAAACCCCTAATCAAGTTAATTTGAGAGAGAAAGAGAGAGAGAAGATTATTTTTTTATTTATTTGTAATATATTTTTTTGAAGAAAACATGGAAATTTTTATCATTGATATGGCAAAATGTCTGAAAATGTCATCGGAGTTTACCTGAAAGCAGAATTTTCCCCTTCAGTTGTCTGTAACAGCCTGGACACAGCACTTCTAAAAGATCCAGAAAAGAATAACTAAGAAAATGAGCATTAGAGTATCTGTGATCCTCATATGGTATTGAAAAATACAGTAAAAAAATTACAGATCTATTTTATTATGTTGGGAGGTTAGAAGCAGGGTACCTTAAAGACTTAAATAGTACTAGACGTACTTGGGTAAGTAAATTGTACCCACCTTGTCTAAAAATTTACTCTACATCAGTCCAGAAATTCACTTATTTAGGGGTTTTGTGTTTGAAGAAAGACTTGGAAATGAGACGGCAAAGTAAAAGAATGACATTTTTTTTACTGTTGATTTAATTTTTCCTCCTGTCTCATTTGGCATCCTTTGTTATTTACCTGACATTCTATTATGACGTAGGAAGCTCTTCCCGTTCACTTACAGGGAGTTTGAGTACCTTGCTCAGTATTGTGAATTCTTCTTCTAGAACATGACATATAACTTAATTTTTGTCATTCTTCAACCAGGCAAAATAATACCTGATGTCTTTTTAGCGAGTCTTTAGTGGTAGAGGGTGGCTGGGGTGTAGGAGCACCTCCTAGTTCTGAGTCTGGATGATCTGTGTTCCATCATATATTAGGAAGAGATATGGAAACGCAACACTGAAGCCTTTCCCCTTCTGTCTGGCTTTCATGGGAAGGAAAATGATATCTGTAGGCTTGAAGGAAAATACCATAAATTCCTCAGTTGCACCAACAGGTCACCAGAAACCTAGACAAATTTTAGGCTTTAAAGTCTTTAACTACATATTTTGTTTTTGTAATATATAGCTGTATTATTGAAAGCCAAGGGTAAACAATAGGTTTCTCATGTATTAATGTGTTTGACTTTTTAAATATTAGATTATTTAATTAAAAATTTCAGAATCAATATTAAATGCTCTAAGCTAAATATGAGTTTACATTATTTAAAGAATCTGATCTTTAAAAAGGAAATTGAAGGAAAATTTAACAGGAGGCACATATGATGGCAAATAGTGAATTTGAAAGGGGGCACATCCACCTAAGTCTATCAGATTTAAAGGGCCTTCATCAGAAACGCATGGTAACTTTCTACAGGCAGGTTTATAAAATCTGTATTTGCCAAACTGAACAAGACTGATTTAAAATATCAACAAACCCTCATTATGTTGCAACGTGGCTTTAAACCGAATATAAATGAATTTAGGAAATTATCCAACTAATGATGAACATGAAATTTCATAGCCTATGTTAACATCATATTTTCTTTAGATGTACATCTTCGAAAGAAAAAGTAATGCTTTTTCTACCCACATGAACTTTCTAACCACATCTCCTTTGCTAACACCTTCTAGTCTAAGAAAGGTTAGTCTTAGATCCACAGATAAAATTAGGGTTCTACCATGGTACTGAAACAGAGTATTTCACAGTCATCACAGAATCACAGAATGGTTGAGGTTGGAATGGATCTCTGGAGGCCATCTTGTCCAAACCCCTGCTGGCCTCCAAACCCCAGAGCAGGCCAAGGACCATGTCCAGACAGCTTTAGAAGATCTCCAAAGAGAGAGACTCCACAACCTCTCTGGGAAACCTGTTTCAGTGCTCAGTCACCCACACAGTAAAGAAGTGCTTCCTTCAGTTCGGCCGGAACTTTTTGTGTTTCAGTTTGTGCCCATTGCCTCTTGTCCTGGGCGTCAATGAAAATAGCCTGATTCAATCTTCTTTGTGCACTCCTTTTAGGTATTTATAGACATTGATAAGATCCCACTCTATGCCTCCTTTTCTCCAGGTTGAACAGTCCTAACTCTCTCAGCTTTTCCTCATACGAAAGGGGCTACAATCATTTGATTCAACTAAGTGGCCCTGTGTTGGTGTCTTTCTGGTATGTCAATGTTTCTCTTTTACTGGCGAGCTGAGAAATGGACGCTGTACTCCTGGTACAGCCTCACCAATACTGAATAGAGTGGTAGGATCACCTCTCTTCACCTACTGGTGATACTTGCCTAATGCAGCAAAGAATACTGCTAGACTTCCTAGTGGCAAGGTCGTATTGCTGATTCATGTTCAACTTTGTGTCTGCCAGCACCCCCAGGTCCTTTTCTGTAGAGCTACTTTCCAGCTGGGTGGATCCTAGCATGTACCGGTGCCTGCAGATATTCCTCCCCTGGTGCAAGACTTTGCACTTTCCCTTGTTGAATTTTAGGAGGTTCCCATCAGTCCACCTCTCCAGACTATGAAGGTCCCTCTGGATGGCTGCATGGCCCTCTGTTGAGTCAGCAGCTCCCCTCAATTTTTCTGTCACCTGTGGATTTACTGAGGGTGCACTCTACCCCATTTTCCAGATCGCTAGTGAAGACATTAAATAGGATGGGGCCCAGTATTGACTCCTGGGGTACTCCACTCATTACTGGCCTCCAACTAGACCTTGTGTCACCACTACCTTCTGGGCCAGACTGTTGAGACAGCAGTTGATCTACTTCACTGTCTGCTCATGTAGCTCATACTTCATACTTCATTGTTCCTACCTGGTCATATCTCTAAGGCCACTAAACTGAAATAAACAGCATTTTACCACATCATCAAGCGAAAATATTTGGAGTTGGCTGTATGCAGTACCAAATCCTACTATTATTTTTATAATACATACTTTCAACCAGATACTATTCTTAGATATTAATCTGCAGCTGAAAGTACCTTATGAGAAAATACAAACTGGATTTTTAAGGTTACAGAGTAATACATTCCACATATCTGAGGCTCAGATACACTGTTTACTTATTTATTTAGTTAGTTGTTAGTTTGGATAATAATCACCAGTACAATGTTCTGTCCATAAAGATCTGTTAAAAATTTACCAAGCTGTGATATTCATTATCATGGCTTATCAAGAGCAGCTCAAATGTTAAAATCCAGCTGGATGTATACCAAGAACACATCACTCTATTCTAGTAAACACATTTATTTTATTTTATTTTTTTAGATTAGTTTCATCTTGAAAATTACAAATTGGATTAGGAGGTTTGATATGATTGAAAGGCAGACTGACAGCCTACTTAGCATTTTTATTAGTTGTGTAGATTATCTATAAGCTATAGATGACCTCAGTCAACTTAACATTCTTTAGACAGCTAGACACAAGGCAACATCAGCCAATCATAAAAACATGTACTTGATTATTAGGTCTCAAGATGTGTCAGATCAATACACTGTATCACCTTCAAGGCCATATATAAGAAGGCATCTGCATATTTTGTAACTTAGGAGGCTGAAGCAAAAATGCTAAAATATAAAATGCCATTTACATAAGTTCTGTTTAATACAGGTACCTATATTATTGTCAATCATTTAAGGGTTTTGATATAATTATAACAATTATGCTCTTTGAAGCTCTTTGTAACCCAAAGAAATATATGTCAGAAATGTATTAAATACAATCTTAAAAGGATTTCACTGTTTCTACCATCTCTTTGTCATTGCTGTACATATACCTAGCATTAAGTGGATTCTTATTCTTAGCATTAGGTGGACTCTTCTGTCTCTGATTGCAATAAGAAATGGTTTAATATAACTAATGCACAGTAATAAATCAAATAATTGTTTGTAATGATGCTTAACTGGTGCTGTTGCACTTTGTGATCTAAAGATTAATATAAAAATATGTAAGACATAGAGAGTGGTTATGCTGTATTTACAATGTTTAAGAGCAGTACCACATTAGTAGCAACGCAGGGAAGGAACAACTCCTTAAAATTACTAATTTTCTGCAGTTCCTTGGTTTCTGGGTATTTACTAATCTACCGCCAGTCTTTATCACTACTTGGCTATCAACTACACCCTATTGCCTGCTGAACTTTCTATCACATTTAACTAATTTAGGAAAACTCAGAATGAAGACTTTCAATTCTTTAATTAACCTAAGCAAAGGAACAGTGAGGTTACCAATCCTTCTTTAAGATTACATTAGATGAATACTTAATCCTTTCTTGCTTTGTTTGTGTCTTTAGTCTGGATCTCAAATGGTCCACCACAAAGTGTGCTCCCACATGACAGCTGTGCACTCCCCATGGATGAACTGCAATTTTCAAGCTGCAATAAAGATGAAACAAAGACACAACCGTCCCACAGTCATGACCACATTTTATCATACCATTAATAACCATAAATTTAGTTTTAGGTGAAATGTTAGTTGCTTCAGTAATTTGCATGTAGATTTTTCCATTTTCCAGAGTTTGTTAACATTTTTGATTTCTAAAATTGAAATTTATTTGGAGGATAAAATTGTAAATAGTATATTCAGAGAAGTGATAGTCATCTTTATCATAGCAGATAATATTTTAAAGCATGATGTAGAAGTTGTTGTGATCATACTACTTCAATGCGAAAATAACTGCCAGATACAGATCATTGTATCTATTTTTATTTATCAGATGGATATTTTCCTCCTGAAGTGATGTTCTAAACCAAAGTCACTTAGAAGTATAGTCTAAATAAGAATTACTTATAAAGACAGTAAAAGATAAAGTGCAATAGTTCTTCATTGAGGCAGACTGAAAACTGACAATGCATTTTATTCAGAATAATTTTATTCAGGACTTGAAATAATATTTTGAAAATATCCCTTCTTGTCAAAACACAGCTTTAGTCAATCTCCATCTTTCCTAACAGATTCTTCCTAGTGGAAGGAAAAATCCTTAATATTCAGAAAGAATTATCTTAATTTTGAAGTCCAATATGGAGCTTGAAGCTTGTCTGCATACAGTAATAAATGTCAATAAACTAATTTGCTGGAAAACTGTTCATGCATGTACTAGGGATAGAGTGCCATGAGATTAATTCTAGAATCACAGATCTTGGATAAAGTAGAATAAAAAAGGATCAACTGCCAGAATAGGCTATTTCTATTATTCTCATACTAATGCAGACTTACTCCTGACAGCACTTCTGTTCCTGGTTTGTACAACTCTAAATATACTGGTTTAAGATTGTACAGACTTCTAAAGGAGGAAACATAACTTAATTGTGTAAAGGACGAACTTAAAATATTTTATAATTTCAAAAGTATCTGGTGATTTTCTGGTTACTGTTTGCAGATGATGAATTCAAAACTTGATGAATGGTGATTTTTCTTTTGATAATTTTTTTCATACCTGTGCACTTTTCATACCCGTGCACTGTACATTCAAGATCTTTAGAGACTGAAGTTCCAGCATGCTTAATATTCCAGGCAGTTGTTTTTTGGAATAAGTTTGTATGTTTCATGGAAAACTACTTGAATTACTGGACATGAGTAAAGTTTTCCATATGATTTAGCACAACTTCTTGCTGATGAGAGAGTCTTAGTTATAACAGAAATGTTCATCACCCCTGCTTAAGCCATTCAACCATCCTTTTTATAACTGCTGGAACTGCAGTATCATTGTACATAATGTACACTTCAAAAAGTCTACACAAAGCAACTTTTTTTTTTCTTGTTTGATATATAGATTCTAAAACTTTAAAAAATCTTAACAGAATCAACTGTTCTAAATATAAATATAGGTTACAATGCATTATGGTGTTTGAGAGGTTTTTTCTCCTCCTCCTGCTTAATTGAGTCCCGTAACTCCTAATTAACACTTCCTAAAGCTTTGGTTTGTCTAAGGTAGTAAGCCCTAGAATTTCGAGGGTAATAGGTGCTATGCTAATTGAACGGATAGTTAGAAATGAGTTGCTAAGGGATTAGCCAAAGAAAAGCTAAATACATTTAGGAAGGTTTTGTGGTAGTTTTCTATACATAAAGCTCAAAATAATCCTAACTGATTAGAAACTAAAAATCCAGAAAAAAAAAAAAAAAGAACTTTATACCTGAATCTTACTAATGTGCATCTCTTCATGGGAAAAACAAAACAAAACAAAACATATATCATCATTGACTGCACTTACAAACATGAGGTTTAACTTCTGCAACCCTTAGAAAAAAAAAAAATCAGTTACAAGGGACTAGAGTTTTCCTTTCTCTGACGAAGACAGGGGGAGAGAAGTCTGCCACCAGCCATCCTATCCTTTGCTATAAGTCTTAAAGTAATCTCTCTCTCCTCCCTACTGCCAGGTTGTAAATGTATATTCACCGGAGGGGATTTTTCTTCAGAGACACCCTGAAGTACAAGCTGCCATGTTGGATTGGGCAGTTCATCGGTGATGTCCCAACATACCTTTCAAGAGGTCTACAGAAATGCACTGAACCACTTGGAACAGCAAGAATTGTCTAGTGCACAGATCTAAAGGGCTCCATGACCATGGAAACTTCTTACTATATTGAAGATCATTCTGGTTATTTTATTACTGGTAAGTTTAACACAGTGAATCTCCAAGTCATCATATAATCATATATAATATTTAAGTTTTACTTCATTGTCCTTAAAGTCTACTGGTTAATGTTCAGTTGCATATATGAAACAGTGCTCTAGATTCAGGCTTCTTTCTGCATCACTTTCTGAAAGATATTACGTGAATGGCCTCACTAGAAAGCTGATATCACCTAAATTCCACATTCCTTTGCATTGCCACTTTAATTTTTCTCCTCAGCCAGACTTCTTCATAATACTTCAAGTTCATTGATTTTGCATTTGATTATATATATGTGTACTTGTATGTTATTGCAAATTACTTTAGCACACTTAGAGGTGAACACATCGCATTTGGTAACCTATGTAACGGCTTGCACTGCCCCTATCCTTTTGCCCACATTCTCCCTTCCTCCTGCTGCCACTGATATCAAAGTCAGTTAGTAAAGAACTGAGGATAGTTTTTCTTGACCGGTCTTTCCAGAGACAATGTATTTTCTCTGGTGAGCTCTGAGTTTATGTGTCTTCTTTCAGAAAGAAAGCTCTGCTGATTGACCCCATCTTTATTTATTTTTAGTAAGTTCAGTTGTAATTAAGATAGAACAGAGGTATCTCCAGATAATGGTACAGTAGGATTAACACTGAAGAATGATCTCTTCTTGAAGATATTGTATGACCTAAGATGAATGCTGCAGAAAAGACATTGACTGTTTACTCACTATGCCCCCACAGTCCCATAAGCTCCAGTGGGCCCTGAAGATCCACACATTTTCACACATACCTCCTGTTTCTTATACACTTAAATAATACATTATTTATTGTTTAGTCTCTGGATATATCAATTTCTTGGTCTTCTTAACTCCTTTATTCTATTTTAAATGTTTGTCAGACAGTATTTATGGTCCTTTCTTCTGGATTCACAAATACAGGATTTCCAGGTTAGGTCTAGAAATCTTGCAGATTTTGC
Organism: Anser cygnoides; assembly: GCF_040182565.1. NCBI lineage: Eukaryota > Metazoa > Chordata > Aves > Anseriformes > Anatidae > Anser > Anser cygnoides. The sequence continues at coordinate 131,490,373 of NC_089874.1, forward strand.
CATTTATGAAGACTGACTTTTATCTTACATTTTCTGCTGGAGTAAGTTATTCTCTCCATAATTCTGTTTTAAAAGAGTCAACAGGTGCCCATCCTGAGTTAAAATTTAATTGTCTCCATGTTTGATTTTAGGGTCATTTTGACTGGTTATGTTATTAAAAGAAATATTAAAAAATAATAATAATAAAAAAAAACCTTTCTGTAATTTGATGTCAAAATGCTTGTTTTTGGTCTGAGTCTTATTCCAACAATTTTGAAATAATTTATATAGTGGTCAGTTCTGCTTAGTGGCCTCAATGTTTTGGAATAAGTGTTGTATGTTATAATTAAAGATTTACTCAGAAAAGTGGCACCTTCTGTGCACTTTTAGAATTCACAGTTCTAAAAAGAAATGGTTTAAAGGATCACACAACTTTAGCTTTAAACCAGGCTTGCTGAGTCACTGTATTAGTTTAAATGAATCGTATTATTATTAGCACTTAATTAGCAGTAACAGTAATTAATGGTAATAGCAACTTAATAAGATCTTTGATCTTCCTTATCACTAAACATTCAATATTATTTTCCTGACAATAAAGACTGTAATGCAATAAAACTTGCTTACACCTGTTTTTGAGAACTAACCTTCAAGTTTAAGATTTTCTTGATGGCAACCCCCTGCCTGACACATTTCCTTGTATCGTATTTTATGCAGTACTTTGGAAAGAAAACTCTTTTCCTCTTCTGACTTCTGTCACTCCCACAGCATAATTTGTTCTTTCTCTTCCATGGTGTTCTAGTGATCACTGTAATTCATAATTGTTATTACATATGTTACCTTCCATTGTTTGATTCATTTTTTCCCCACCATAGCACATTGTAGCTCACCTTTTTATTTAATTGTTTATTTACTGTGTATACTGAAAGCAATAAATAAAGCCTCCACATCCTGCCTTTGAAGCATTCTGCCTGATTCTTTGTTGGAACCCATACTTATACCTTCTGCAATTGGGAATCCCTCCTTAATTTTAATAATGAAACTCTGGCCTCTTCAGCTTTTATCATAAATGTTACAATTGTGTTTACCTCTAACAGTGTCTACCTCTGGCAAAAAGGAATATGCTAGAATTTCTTGCTATTGCTTTGTGTACTTTTAAATTCATTTTTATGATTTTCCTAACAAAGGCAAGGGCAAACTTTATGAGATGAAGATACTATCTCAGCATGGATGATGACATGCTTATAGAGAGAAAGATTTACAATCTTAAAATAAATAAATAAATAAATAAAGCTATTCTATGCTAATCGAAAGTGGATTAAAATGTTTCTTCCGATTAAAAAGAAATTTAGCACTGGTCACTTTATCACTAGACTTTAAAGTATTCTGGAATATAAGTTTTATGTATGAAGAACAAAATGCATTTTAAAATGTTATTCAATATAAGATCTTTTTATTACTGAGGTTTAACATCTGAAATGCAGTTTTTGGCTGATAGAAAAATACGTCATAGAAGCCAAGTTGCTTCAAGTGAATTTTAAAGGCCAAAATCCTCCAAGAGTTGACACAGACACTAAAGAGTTTCTCAAGCAGCTGCATTGTTTATAAATCTCAGCCACTTTATCATGTTGTTTTTTATATGCAAAAATTTCTGAGCATATTTATCACTCAGTGTGGGAAAATAAACAGGGACAGGCTGTGATGTGGAAAGAAGGATATATAACAATCTAAAAATTTTCACCTATCATCTCAACTTCACAATGATCTGAATGGACACTACTTTTGAGCAACATTGAAAGTCCTATTAATATTTTAAAACGCCTAAGAATTAATGAATTCTCTTATGGTGAGTATCATATTCCTTTCTCTTGCAGTATTGATACAACTAGCCACTATGCTGGGGGTTTTGCTAAGAGTATTTATGTACCAGGGAGGGATCTTTCAAAAGGTACATGCAAGAAAATATATCAGAAAGCCTCTCCCTTCTGCTGTTTCTTTCTCCATTTTTTTTTTTAAAGAGGATTGAAATAAGCTTAATGAAATTGATAAAGCATTTTTTTTTTACAGTATAATTCATTTTATTAAAATCTCACATCAGTAAATCTTACTAAATAGCTTTGATAGTTCACATTATTATTTAAAATACTTTTTTTGGCTATCTACTTTAAGTAACACTGTTACTAGTTAGGCATGTACATTTTTTTTTTTTTTTAATACATGCTGAGGTATTTCTACTTGGTTTAAAAACAGAGTGGAGATCTTTTGTTCTACCACTGTTAAAAGAAACTTGAAATTCATTTTATTCTATGTGGAAAATGTATATCCCTTGACATTTAACTTAAGACATAGCCATTATATCCATATGCATGTGACAGCACAATTCAAATTGATGAAAACAATGTATTCTTTGTACCATTGTAAATCTGATAAATATCTCACCATAATACACAAAAAGTGGGGAGGTTGGTTTCTGCAAGCACTAACAAAGGTTTACTGTTCTGTTTTTTGAATAGGAATTATTTTTTCTTCAGTCAATTAATGGAATTCTGGCACTTTCAATGTGTAAGCTGTTATTAGTATTTAAGGCAGTGGTTGTCAAAAAAAATCAAAAACAAATGAACCATGGACATTTCAGTTTGATATATTTATAACACCTGTGCTGTGCCAAAATGCCTTGTAAAATGGAATGGGTCAGTAAACACATGCAAAAAAAGTAAATGGACAATCGTTTGAAGTACATAAGACATAAAAGTAACTTAATATTAATAACTATTATGCAACTATGACTTAATTCAAGCAATGACTGCTATGCACATTCTCACAGAAGAGAAGATTGTCCCATTTTTCACAATGAACACTACTTAAAAATTCCACCTATAGGCCAAATCAGTCTCCTATGATCCTGTAAGGTTTGACACCCGGACATTACTGTAGGACTTGCTTAGAACAAAAGAATAAAAACCATTTTAATCAACTCTTTTTCTTTCTAATCAGTGCAACATGCATTTCATGAACAATTTATGGCACTCGACAAAAACATGTGAGTTCTTACAGATTTGCAAAAAAACAAAAGAAAAAGGTATACTAAAAGAGAACACCATCACTATGGATAGAATACAAGCAGAATATGGTAGGATATGAGCAGGCATAATTGCATGCTTTGATATTTATGATGAAAGACCTGAGCTGAAAGAAAAATGACAAAAATGCTATCTTAGCCTTTTATGAAACAAAGAAAACCTGAAGGTCGTGCAATAGTAATTTTCATCATTCCTTCCAAAGCCTTGGCAAGCTTTGAAAATTCATATGTAATAGCAGCTAGCTTTTCTAAGTGAAAGTGCTTTGAAATCATTTCAGGATATACAGTATATAAAAGCAACCATCATTTTTCAACTGTAACAAAAGCAAAATTCTATTTTAGAATATTAAGATGACTATTTTAAATTATGCTGTCTTAGCTCTAAAAAAACTTTCATTACGTTGTACAATTAATTTTCTTAACATCAGAATATTTTGTTGTATATTTTAATTTTAAAAGAAGTAACTATGGCTTATTAGGCAAAAAAGCTCCTAGAAACTGCAATTTACTCACTCCAATATAGCAAAACCTGCCTGGCAATACTCAATGACAAACACAAGTGCAAGCTAAGAACACAGAATAAAAATAAATAAATAAATAAAATAAAAAATGTTTACTTTACTATGACATTACTACAGCTGCATAGCATGCTGAAATTCATTTCAATCCAAATTCTTCTATGTACAAACTAAATGGTTAAATATAAAGATACTTACAATCTCAACTTTAAGGATGCCCAAATTGTCTTAGAAGCTAAAGCATATTCTACCTAATGATATTAATTTCTGATCTTCTGAATGGGTGGGATTTATTCTACCAATAAATCATTTCCTCTGAGTTTCTGCATTTGTTTGGGCCATCAGGTCTTTTTTTCCTTCGTCCCTGAAATAGAAGTTGAACATTTTTTAAGCTGTAGTTTGACCTCAATGCCTGCTTCCTCCAATTGAGGCTGAATCCCCAGCAGTAGTAGAAAATATGAAAGAATAACCATCTCAGGGAGAAAAAATAAATCCAATAGTTGGAAAGTATTCCAAACTTCAGGGAAAAAAAAAAAAAAAAAAAGTAGTATCTCACTGCTGATGGAAAGGAAATCCAAACTTTTGATATTTTTTTAGTATTACCCTTTCTGCATCTCATTTATTTATTTATTTATTTATTTTATTATTTTTTAGGAAGTACACTTTTTAAGGAAATGAAAAGGAGGAGATATTGTATTTACTACATTTACTAACCCAAACAAATTAAGCGACCTACTACCTTTCCCAGCAATTCAGAAGAAAATGTGTTAATTTAAATATATATATATTTATATAAGAGGACAAAAGCAAAGTAGAAGTCTTTATCATGTCTGTTCAATTTTATTTATTTATTTTGAAAGACTCCTTATGTATTCCTCTATAGACTCTTTGCATTGTGTAGCATCCAAAATCTTCTTTACTTCTGCAGTACTTCCTGGCCATATGGATGAATAGTATTTAGTTTTAAGGCATTCACTTTTATATGGTTTTCATTTGATGAAATTTAGCCTTTCAGAACTGAGTTGTCTGTTCTACTTAATTAATGTTAGGCACAAACACACACTGTACATGGCTGGGTACAACTGGAAGTGCAAGATGAAATGCAGTTTAGATCCTTGGGCTAACTAAACCACCAAGAAATAATGTTTGCTAGTAAAGAATGGATGAAATGCCTTAAAACTGAGGTTTAAATATAGGGTCTATGCTGGCATTTAGTGGGGTTTAAAGTTCAGAAAAGTGAAACAATTAGTGAGGTTCAACATCTAAAGGCAGTGTGAGCCTTAGACCCAAATCCGTACTTTGGAAATTCTAAATTTAGATTAGTAGAAGTAGTGTCAGAAACAACAACAACAAAAAAAAAAAAAAAAAATTAATTAGTTTTAGATCTGATACATTAGGCATGCAAAACCTAAAAATGAAAAGCCTAACATTCTTTCAAGGAGAAAGAGTACATGAAGATATTCGTTCCTCTTTGATGACATTAAATACAGAGCCTGACAGTTTTAGAAAGTTAAGACAAGTCTCCACACCCTGTGATAATAAAAGGTATTTAAAGAACCATCTGGTGGCCCAAATGGTTGAGAGTTGCACTTTTAAGTCTGAAAGTGGCATGTTTTGATTCTCACTGTGTATAGGACAATTTTAGGTTATGGCCAGCTTCTGGGAGATGAAGGTTTCTTGGCAGCTGTGGCGCCTCTGAAGTGACTTCTGCTGTTATCTTGTTTACTTTTCCATGTCACTCTGCTCAGAATACAAGAGTAAGGAGCAGCTGCCCTAAAGAAACAGCCAGTACTTTCAGAGCTATCTATCCATTTAGACTTTTCAGAGGAAGTCATATCATTATGATTATGCAACCTTTAACCCTTCAGAAAGTATTATTTCTTCACAAAACAGCACTGACAGGTTGTTAAGAAGCTTATCTAAATGCATGATTAGGAACTGAGAGAATCTGTTACCCCTATCATTGTTAATGAATAATACTGCCATTAGTGTTATTGTCACCATTCTTAGTGGTAGTTGTTTTGATTCCCATATTGGCGGTACCTAAGGTTTACAAGGAAATACTCCATTGTATTAGAAACTTTTTATCAATATTCTGAAGATTTTATCAATGATTCACAAAACTACTAAGAATTGGTTTCAGTAAATGGACTGGAGGAGAACAAGGAAATGAGCAGAGGTCATTCAGTCATCTCCCCCAGTAAAGAACTCCTGAACTGTCCTCTGAAGGCACCTATTTCTCTTCATTATCTGTACAGGAAAGTCAGGTGCCTTCTCTTAGTTGCTGCTTAGATGAATCATACTTTAACTAGATAGACAATGTTATGCTAATTAGACTGGATGAATTAGTCTCTAAGAGCGACAAAACTAGTCAACATGAGAAAAAAGAATATATATATATTGTCACTCCATAACCACTCACATCATATCAGAATAAAATCTTATAGAGTGGTATGGAAGGAAAAAAGATGTAACATTTCTACTAATATGACACTTTACTGCTTGAATGTATTATCCATCAATATCTATTCAATATTTGTAAAAGTATCACAGTATTCTGTGTTCCTTCAACTGCTAATGTGGATGAAATACCATGACACTAGGTGTTTCTGATAAAGACAAATCTCTCAGCTTTTACTGGATACAACTGTCCCTGTCCTTGCTCTAGTCTGTTCTTTTTACTCTCCTAGGGAAAAGTTGCTAGATATTTGTGCTACTTACAAATGTGTTCCTGTGCAAGCTCACTGTAATCCCCAACTGCGAAGTCTATCTCCCACTTCTGTGCACAATCTACGGGGCCATTATGGAGAATTTGGCTTGGCAATCCTCCTCTAACCTTCTTCTGGAGACAATGAACAGCAGATTGAATGAGCCACAGTTAAGTATCCTGTCTTCTCCATCTTCCCTCAGCTGACACTGTGCTGAGGCATCTCTTCCCTCCAAATATTTTTAAATTTAGTAGATTAGAATAGCTAGAGTATTATTTCTTTTTGGAAAAAAAAAAATCTCCTCAAAACGACTAAAATAGAACTGGATTGACGATTGATTCAAACTGCATCATTGGCTTACTGTGACACAGGAAAATTCTGGTCTATCTCTTATTAGTTTTTGAAACTATGTAGGTAATAAATACTTACATAGAATCTCCTGGAATTTTGCAAAATCACCAGGCACCACACCTTTGGAAGATAAAATTATGTGGTCACCCTGTCTACATTTTTTAGCGCCTAGGTCCAGCCTATCCAGATCCTCCTGCAGAGCCTTCCTTCCCTCGAGCAGATCGACACACGCACCTAACTTGGTGTCATCTGCAAACTTACTGAGGGTGCACTCGGTCCCCTCATCCAGGTCATCGATAAAGATATTAAAGAGGACCGGCCCCAGCACTGAGCCCTGGGGGACTCCACTAGTAACCGGCCTCCAACTGGATTTGGCTCCATTCACCACAACTCTTTGGGCCCGGCCATCCAGCCAGTTTTTAACCCAACAAAGCATACGCCAGTCCAAGCCACGAGCAGCCAGTTTCTTGAGGAGAATGTTGTGGGAAACAGTGTCAAAAGCCTTACTGAAGTCAAGGTAGATCACATCCACAGCCTTCCCCTCATCCACCAAGCGCGTCACTTGGTCATAGAAGGAGATCAGGTTCGTCAAGCAGGACCTACCTTTCATAAACCCATGCTGACTGGGCCTGATCGCCTGGTTGCCCTGCAAATGCCGCGTGATGACACTCAAGATAATCTGCTCCATGAGCTTCCCTGGCACTGAGGTCAAGCTAACAGGCCTATAGTTCCCCGGGTCTACCCTCCGACCCTTCCTGTAGATGGGCGTCACGTTTGCTAGCCGCCAGTCGACTGGGACCTCCCCTGATAGCCAGGACTGCCAATGAATGATGGAAAGCGGCTTGGCCAGCTCCTCCGCCAGTTCGCTCAGTACCCTCGGGTGGATCCCATCCGGCCTCATCGACTTGCGTACATCCAAGTGTTGTAGCAAGTCGCCAACCATTTCCTCATGGAAAGCGAGGGCCACATCCTGCTCCCCATCCCCTTCCACCAGCTCAGGGTACCAGGTATCCAGAGAACAGCCAGTCTTGCCGCTAAAGACTGAGGCAAAGAAGGCATTGAGCACCTCAGCCTTTTCCTCATCTTTTGTAACTAAGTATCCCCCCGCATCCAGTAAAGGATGGAGATTCTCCTTAGTCCTCCTTTTTGTGTTGATGTATTTGAAAAAACATTTTTTGTTATCTTTAACGGCAGTAGCCAGATTGAGCTCCAGGTGAGCTTTGGCCCTTCTAATTTTGTCCCTGCACAGCCTCGCAACATCCTTATAGTCCTCTTGAGTAGCCTGCCCTCTTTTCCAAAGATTATAAACCCTCCTTTTTCTCCTAAGCTCGAGCCACAACTCTCTGCTCAGCCAGGCCGGTCTAGTTCCGCGTCGGCTCGTCTTTGGGCACGTGGGGACAGACCGCTCCTGAGCCATTAAGATTTCCTTCTTGAGGAGTGCCCAGCCTTCCTGGACTCCTCTGCCCTTCAGAACCTCCTCCCAAGGGACTCTGCCAACCAGTGTCCTGAACAGCTCAAAGTCAGCCCTCCGGAAGTCTAAGACAGCAGTTTTACTGGTCCCCTTCCTGACTTCGCCAAGAATAGAGAACTGAACCATTTCGTGGTCACTCTGCCCAAGACAGCTCTCGACCACCACATCTCCCACCAGTCCGTCACTGTTTGTGAACAGAAGGTCTAGCGGGGCACCTCCCCTGCTAGGCTCTCTAACCAGCTGCGTCAGGAAGCTATCTTCCACGCTCTCCAGAAACCTCCTAGACTGCTTTCTCTGGGCTGTGTTGCGCTTCCAGGGTATGTCTGGGAAGTTGAAGTCCCCCACGAGAACAAGCGCTGACGATTTCGCGGCTTCTGCCAGCTGCCTGTAGAACTCCTCATCTGTCGCCTCATCCTGGTTAGGTGGTCTATAACAGACCCCCACCAGGATGCTTGCCTTGTTGGCCTTCCCTCTGATCCTAACCCATAGGGACTCAACCTTATCATTCCCAGCCTCAAGTTCCTCAACATCTAAACACTCTCTAATATGGAGAGCCACACCACCACCCCTTCTGTGCTGCCTGTCCCTTCTGAAGAGCCTATAGCCAGACATTGCAGCACTCCAGTCATGACAGTGGTCCCACCACGTTTCCATGATGGCAACCAAGTCATAGCCTTCCCTCTGCACGATGGCTTCCAGCTCCTCTTGTTTGTTAAAATTAAAAATTTCTTTAATTAATTAATTTAATTTAATTAATTTAATCTTTAATTTAAAAATTAAATAAAAATTAAAAATAAAATAAATTCAAATCAATAAGTATATCAAGAAAATACCATAAAGGGACAAAATTAACCTCCATTCTCAGTGACTGACATTTTATCACAGGTAGATTTCTACATTATACTTCTTTACGAAATGTAATTACTGAAATCTACTTATACAACCCATAAAAGTGATTTTTCTTAATCTCTTTTGGATATGATAGGATCCATGGTTTATGTCAGGCCTTCCAACTTAAGGAATCATAGTTGCTATGACCACTTTATGTGTAAATGAACTATTGCACAAATAAACCAACAACTAAGGATCATTCTCAAACAACTGTTTTCTAGGTGAGATAATTTAATGTGCAATAAAAAAATCTAAGCTGCAACTTAGAAAGGAAGGAAAAATTATGTGAAAAATTACTTTGGAATATCTTGTTCACAGTTGGCTAAAGTCTGCCTATACCCTACAGTGCAGAATAAAAATAAAAATAATAATAATAATAATAATAATAATAATAATAATAATAATAAAATCTAACTTCCCTTCTTCCAAATTTGGTCAAATAGAAACTTATTCACCCTTTCTGTAGTAGAGTCATGGCAGTCCAGAGGAGGGCTATGAAAATGGTGAAGGGACTAGAGGGGAAGACATGTGAGGAGTGGCTGAGGTGACTTGGCCTGTTCAGCCTGGAAAAGAGGAGGCTGAGGGGAGACTTCATTGCAGTCTACAGCTTCCTCACGACGGGGATTGGAGGGGCAGGTGCCAATCTATTATCTTTAGTGACCACTGATAGGACCTGCGGGAATTGTGTCAAGCTGCGACAGGGGAGGTTCAGGCTGGACATCAGGAAGAGGTTCTTCACTGAGAGGGTTGTAATGCACCAGAACAGGGCAGCCAGTCAAAATGTTAAAATACATTCTGAAAGAGAAAGAGAAAACTTTTTTTAACTATGTCAAAGGAAGACTAGATGGGAAGAATGAAGAATTTCACTCTGGGTGAGGCCTGATGTTGCAGTCAACTCCCAGAAGGCCATTCCCAATCTGATTTTCAGTAATTTCAGTTAATTTTATCTAGTTATCAGTAATTAAAAAATAAATAATGTCCAGTCTTTTTTCTCTTCATATTCATCTAATAGACAGAATTTCAACCCAAGCCTTTAGTTTTGTGTAATTCATTTCTTTCTGACTGTGCCAACAATATTTTTTGGCATCTGACGTTTTAATAGTAATATTGCCAGTGATCAAGCACTATACAGAATAAAAGTACTGGCACTATATTTTGTAATTTTCACAGAAACATTTGATTTGATTGACTCGAGAATGCTGATTAGAGGAGATAAGACTATGATGCTCTTGAGGATAAGTCACTTAACTCAGATTCACGACTGTTTAAGAAGACCACACAGATTTTTTGTACAGGGCAAGGAATCTGGCTTGGCTGAAAAGAACTGTGATGTCCGCCAAGACGCAGTCTTCAGACCATGTTTATTGAATTTATTTCTCAATGATTCATTCTTGATTGCATTAAATCTATTTTACAACTATATAGATGATGCAATGTTACAACATGGTTCTAATTCATTGGCCATGGTAGGGAAAGATTTAGATAATTTATGGAGGAGACTTTAAAGAGAAAGTTTTTTTCTAATGAACAAGAATACTGCTATATATTAATTTCCAAACTGACCCCAAACACTTATGCAGTCCTTACTAGGGAAAAACAAACAAACAAAAAAAAAAAAAAAAGGAAAAGAGAAGAGAAAGAAAGGGAAGGGAAGGGAAGGGAAGGGAAGGGAAGGGAAGGGAAGGGAAGGGAAGGGAAGGGAAGGGAAGGGAAGGGAAGGGAAGGGAAGGGAAGGGAAGGGAAGGGAAGGGAAGGGAAGGGAAGGGAAGGGAAGGGAAGGGAAGGGAAGGGAAGGGAAGGGAAGGGAAGGGAAGGGAAGGGAAGGGAAGGGAAGGGAAGGGAAGGGAAGGGAAGGGAAGGGAAGGGAAGGGAAGGGAAGGGAAGGGAAGGGAAGGGAAGGGAAGGGAAGGGAAGGGAAGGGAAGGGAAGGGAAGGGAAGGGAAGGGAAGGGAAGGGAAGGGAAGGGAAGGGAAGGGAAGGGAAGGGAAGGGAAGGGAAGGGAAGGGAAGGGAAGGGAAGGGAAGGGAAGGGAAGGGAAGGGAAGGGAAGGGAAGGGAAGGGAAGGGAAGGGAAGGGAAGGGAAGGGAAGGGAAGGGAAGGGAAGGGAAGGGAAGGGAAGGGAAGGGAAGGGAAGGGAAGGGAAGGGAAGGGAAGGGAAGGGAAGGGAAGGGAAGGGAAGGGAAGGGGGAAGGGAAGGGAAGGGAAGGGAAGGGAAGGGAAGGGAAGGGAAGGGAAGGGAAGGGAAGGGAAGGAAAGGAAAGGAAAGGAAAGGAAAGGAAAGGAAAGGAAAGGAAAGGAAAGGAAAGGAAAGGAAAGGAAAGGAAAGGAAAGGAAAGGAAAGGAAAGGAAAGGAAAGGAAAGGAAAGGAAAGGAAAGGAAAGGAAAGGAAAGGAAAGGAGAAAAAGGAGAAAGGAGAAGAGAAAAAGGAGAAAAAAAGGAGAAAAAAAGGAGAAAGGAGAAAAAAGGAAAAAGGAGAAAAAAGGAGAAAGGAGAAAAAAAGGAGAAAGGAGAAAAAAAGGAGAAAGGAGAAAAAAAGGAGAAAGGAGAAAAAAAGAGAAAGGAGAAACAAAGGAGAAAGGAGAAAAAAAGGAGAAAGGAGAAAAAAGGAGAAAGTAGAAAAAGGAGAAAGGAGAAAGTAGAAAGGAGAAAGGAGAAAGGAAAACCCTCCACTGAAATATATATCTAAGTCAGGACTTGAGAGTTGGATGGACGCAGTCTAGTTAGTCTTGAGCAATTTTCTATTGAAATGCTTTTAATTAGAAGCAGGTATCATTTTAAGAGGTAGGAACTCTGCTGAATATATTGTATTTAAACAATAGTAGAAGCGAGAAAAAAAAATCTGCAATATGTTGTCAGATTAGAGGTTTAAATTTAGAAATAAGAAAACTGGTCTCTAATATCAATAAAAAGCTATATAGATTTGTTTTATATTAATGCTATGGATAGATAGAATCCAATTTGCCTTTAGGCAAATTTGAAGATTTGTAGCTTGACAGGGTGTAAGAGCACATCACTGCAGCTTTTATATGAATAAGTCAGCTTCCTCCTGAGTCTGGAACTATGCAAATGTATTTTATGTTTGGAGAGGCCCCTGGTTATATGGAAAAAAAAAATGTTTGTTTGTTTTGTTTTGTTTTGTTTTTAATTTAATTTAATATTCCTAGCCTTGAAGGGAGAAATCATCATAGACTCATTTACCCTACAGTAGTGTGACAATACGGGAGGGTGCATTAAATCTCTTAGCAGTAAGCATTTTGAACAGACATCCAAAGGTAATAAGAACTGAAATAAATTTTGGCAAATTCAGATTCAAGTTAATTTAATATTTAAAATTATTCGGAACGTATAATTGAGCATAAATTTTGTAATGAAGTGGTAGGAATTAAAAAAAAAAAATCACAATTTTTGTGACACTATAAGCTAAAATAGCTGAATCCTGTTTAGTGAGGGTATTGCCAGCACTACTCTTTGCATTTATCCATTCTGTACTCACACACCTGTAAACAAGTTCCTTGTGTAACAAATGGAGAAAACAATTGGTGTATGCTGGTTTCAAAGTCAGGAGTCATTCTCGAGCGAAGAGTGAGTTCTTGAAGTCTTGATGCTGACTAGTGCACAAGGAAAATCATGGTGGTGAAGAGGGTTCTTGTATTCCTGTATATCATTGTTTTAACATAGAATAGAGGGAAACAGGAGACTTAACTGTGGAGGCAACTATCCGTGATGGCCTCTGGAGCAGAGGCAGAGGTAGCCCCCATTGTCTTATGCTTGGCAGTTCAGGTCTCTTAGCAAAGCTCCAAACGTGCCAACTGAACATGACAAGGGGCAGTTGGAGCTGAGTTATTCCTCTTTAATTATCAGCTGTACTAGAGATTGTGAGAAATACAGCTTGGCAAAACTGCTCTTCTTAACAGTTACATTTTCTGATCTGCAGATCTTTTCAAAGACTTAATGACACTGTAAAGTTTCTAATTTGAAAACAGCAGCAGCAATTATGTTTTCAATTTTGCTTTGATAGTATTGCTTTCTGTGATATCTTGTCTTTCTGAAATGTGATGAAAAAGGAATCAGCCATGTGTTTGCTACATTCTAAAACTTTCTTTTTATCTAAGAATGATGTAGTTTCTTTAATTTCATTGAATGCTTGTCGACATTCTTGTTAGCTTTTCCAGTTACCTTAAAGATCTTCTGAAAGGATCAGCCCTTGAGAGGTAATGGAGATAATGGTACAGTGAGTGTTTAGCCATTCCATGCTTTGGAAACTATCATTACTGAAGGTAAGCAGGAACAGAAAAAAGTCCATCTTAAACTGTGGATGACTTCTTACCCTCTCACCTCACCTAAATTTCCATGACAAATCCATCTTGCACATGTTGAATTTTTGTCTAGCGTCAGTTAAATTTTTGCATATGTAGGAGATCAAACAGTTTGAAACTGTGAGTTTTTCAGACAATTTCAACCCAAATGAAGGATTTTAAAAAACAATCAGAGGTGAAAATGCCATGAACAGGTCAGTTACAGTTCTGTTTCAAAACCTCTCAGGAAGACTAATTCTTCTGTTCAGTTTATACCTTAATTTATGTTTTCTGCAATGAATCACTGGGATAATCCTAACATTTGCATTCCATGACTTTTGAATGTTTAAAATAGAAACCTTCATGTTGAATTGACAAATGGTTTGTATTAATATAAAATTAGATTTAGGAAAATCATTTAATCTATAAATGACATCTGATATTTACAGCTTTAGAGTCTGATGAAGATAGATGCACTAGCTTACATGTTTATAATATTTTGTAAATTTGCAAATGCATATTTAAATTGATTGTATCCCTCTCCCATCCTTCAAATGTCATTGGTCCTCTAAGGACCTAGTCTAAAGCTCGCTTTCATTAATGGAAAGACTTACAGGCTGAATGTGTAGCCTAAAACTAAACATAGCCTAGCCCTGTTCCTGAGTCCTTTCTACAGTTAAAATGGTGTGTTCCGCAGCAGGGTTTTGTGGTTTTGGCTGGTACCAGCTAGCCTTCATCTGGTTAATTCCTGGGTATAGTTTAGGAGTAAGTGCGAGCCAGACAAAATCTCCAGAAGACTCTTTGAGTATCCTGTTTTATAGGGTGAAAGAGTTTAGTTGTATGGTTGGGAGCCATCCTTAGTCAATAGGTCTTGGTGTTTCCTCCTCCTTAGTAGCCACAATGAAGTCCAAACCAGGAAATTTTGGGGAACTGGGACTTCATATATTACAGCCTTGTGCTGCATAGATTTCCTCACTTATGGCTGTGTTTTGATAGTAACATTCAGGAACTTTTTGAGAATTTCTTGTTTTGGTCAGAAAAACAAAATTCTTCATGGGAATGTCTTTTCCAGTGCCAGGAATTCCTAGTTGCAAAGCAAGGAATTCCAAGCAAGCAAAATCTGCAGAGCCAGAAAGAGTGAGTGCTAGGGAAAGGAAGAATGTATTTTATCTTGCCTATAATGCTGTTGAACTATACAGTTCTCTAGTGCTTTTGTAAGGTTTATGGATAGTCTTGGCCTCTGAAATCATAATGTCTCCAGACACTGTGGCTTCTCAGCTCCTTTGCCAAGACAAAATAAGTCATAAGAATATAAATATTAAGACTCCAAATATTCAGGGAACTTCCTCAGGTTGGTCAATTTAATTAATTAATTAATTAATTTAATTATTTATTTATTATTATTTATCTATCCCATTTGAAGAAACTAAAGGAATCAAGTTTTCTAACTGGAACAAAATATATTTTTTAGCAGCCATAGAAAAATATGAAAAAAAATTAAACCGTGTGAGTGAATAATCTCTATAAGGCATGTAGGAAATGCTGTAGGATTTATTTTTTTCCTCTAGTTTGTGTCTTTATTCAGTGGTTCTGTTTGAGTTTGGTTTTTCACCTTGTTTTTCTCCACATTTTATTTAAAATACTTTTCTCTTTTTTTCTAATCTCAATTTGTTCTTTTGGGTGTTGAAGCCAGTTATGGCTCTGTTGAATTTTCATTCACACAGCTTTGAAATTAGTTGAAAATGGACTATAAAATCATCTGATGCTAATACCTGGTTGTTTATTTATACACATAAAGTGGATATCTTGTACAGATGTTTATATCTGAACACTGTGTGACATGGTCTTTTGGGCTCACTTTCCTGCTACCTCTGACCTTGCCTGTACAAATCATGCTTCACATCTGTTGTGAATATTCATACGAAAAATTAAGTTTCTTGGGTAGAATAATATCAGTTTCATGCAGCATAGATGAGAATGTAGTTGTCTCATTTAAATAATACCTCATAATGAAGCAAGAGGAAAATAAAGCTGTGTCTGTAAGCTATTAACCAGAGATCACCTTATGTACAATATACAGAAACTGTAATGCAATGTATTTGGAATACTTCTGCCATAGTTAAGAGATTTTAAGTTCTCTACATAATTCTGTAAAAATGCCTGAAGCAGAAGAGAGATAAAATGTTTGCATATCACTGTTGACAAAAAGGAATCTTGAAAATTAAAAATAAGTTTTCAAAGATCAAAAAGGACACCTGAAATCATCTTTGTAACAATCAATTAATGATATCTAAAAGAATATTCACAAAAGAAAGCAGTATAGAATGGAAATAAAATAGAGTTAATACACCCAAAATTGTAAAATTGTTTTAAGAAGTGCCTTTCTTATTACATCTGAATGTGATTTTCCAGATAGAGGCATTGTAATATGACCCTGTGTGCTGTTCTGTGTGTACAATAAAGCAAGCAAAATTAATCTCTTCCCCTGATGACCTCTAGAAATGAAAACCCATTATAGTAATAATATTTGTACTTAGGTCTTGATGTTTTTGTGCAGAATCTGAATGCCATGAAATGATTGTATACAGTGGCTGATGAGGACACATGTACAGATAATTACATAAATAATCCTCTTTATGTAGGTGCAAGGTGACTTTTTAGATCTGGTGTGGAAACTAGTCAAAGCCTAATAAAACTTGTAATCATTTTCTTTACTGCTAAGGCCTGAATCTTATTATGCTGAAAGGTCTATTAGGAATGTTTCCCTTTTTAACATGGAATGTATGTAACTAGATCTTGTGCACAATTTTCCTGTTTGTAAAACTTGAATTAAGCATTGAAATTTCTGCCTAAGTTACTGGTTTTGCTCTTTGCCAAGGTATATATGGTATCAAATACTATAGTACGTCTTTGTTACCAGTCTGCGGTTTGGTTAGCAAGCCCCACTTAAAGGGCAAAAGATCTTCTAAAAAACAACATTATTTAGCTTGGAACAGGAATCAATACTGCATATGATATGGTAATGAAACTCAGACTTTGTAACATATTGACGGACACTGAGAAAGTGTGTGTGGTGAGAGGAGTGGGTGTATTTGTGTGCATGTTGGAGGGACCACAATAGTATTAATAGCCTATAAAGGAGGTTTCTGACATTTGGTAAACACAAGTGTGACATGGAGCACAATAGGAGCTACAGTTCAGAAAAAACAATACATACATTAGTTACTCCGGAACTCTATTAAATAAATGTGAGCTTTCTTTTGTTAGCATTTGCATTTTCACAGGATGTAGTAGCAAAGTACTAGCTTTGTGGAGACTAATTGTGGAAGGCTAAAAAGACATTCCCATACTGTTGTACTCTTTCACCTTGTTCTTAATAATTGTTTATCTTTCTGATGTGGGCACATGTCCAAGACGGTTCAGTGTTGCACAAACAGTCTGGCTGTCTATTTGTGTAAGTGGTAATAAATTCCCATTGATCAGAGCTTGGTGGAAATGCGAACACACTCCATGCTCCCAGCAGACTCCCACTCACCATAAAAGCCCACTGGAATGTTTCAGAATGGTTGACATTACTGCGTGTTACTTCCCAGTGTCAGTACCAGATGGCCTATTGATTTTGATCCCTTTATTTAAATAAAAGAAATGATTTAGTATTTAAAATAATAATTAAAAAAAAAAGGCAAAAAAGGCCACCTGGTATATAAAACAAACAAACAAACAAACAAACAAACCATTCTCTCTCTTATTAGAGTGTCTATCATCTTCAGAAAGCCCTGAATTATTGCATATTGCAATTATTTATTTAAAAAAAATTATAAACTTTCAATGTATTGGTCATAAAGGCTTATATTTGTAGCCTTCTGCTAAGGAATAAAATTTTAATTTATTAATTGCATTCAATTTTAAATTAAGATTAAGGGGATTTCTTTTAAGCAAAATCTGTATAGGTGTTTTGAAGGGGCTGACCTAAGAAGGATACAGATACATGTGAGACTTATCAGTCTTTCATAACTGTACTTCTCAGTGTCTGTAAAGCAGCACTAGCAGAGGAGGTGTGGAGAGGTCTCCTTCTGATGGTGATTTCCATACAAGTGCCAGCAGACTGCTAAAAATGAGGGAGAGAGAAATCATGAAAGCAAAAACATGAAATGCGAGGCAATATGTGCTAGCTTCTGTAGACACGATACACTATAATTAGTAAATACTTAAATCAGATGCTTAAATCCTTACTATAAGGAAATAGAAGTCAAGACTCATCAGTGTGAAGTAAAGATTACCAATGAAGAGGGCATGGTTGGGGTTTGTGTGCATGTGCGCGCGCACGTGTGTGTGTTTTTCTCAAGAGGCTGGGAGGCTGGAACTCAGCCACATATCACAGCATTCCATATGTCAGGGAGGATCTTTCTTCTCTACAGCAGTAGCCTATTATGTAAAAGTATTTTCAGTATTTTCATACAGACTATGTCCCACCCCTTCGTTTGGGTGCCAATTTCCTACTTTTGATGCTTCCGGACCTTTCCTGATGTTTCCTCTGCCCACTTAGAAGCTTCACATGCACCACCTGATTCCTCCTCTGGCAGGGCAGTGGGTGGTGAACCCTAGAGAGGTGATACAGCTCCTTTGGTGGGCTGGGAAGATGTTGTACTACTTGTCCTTGGGCATTGTCCTTCTGGAGCTCTACCACCCTGAGGATCCCTTTTGAAATTCTAGTACTATTCTATAAAAAAAAATTCAGCTTTCTCTTCTACATAAAAATGTTTGATTGGTTGGTTGGTTGGTTGGTTTTGTTTTTTTTTTTTTTTGTTTTTTTTTTTGTTTTTTTTGTTTTGTTTGTTTGTTTTTTGTTTTTGTTTTTTTTTCAAGAATGGCATCTCATGCACAACCTGCTAAATGAACACTTGTATTCAAACAACTTGGCGATTATGCAAAACAATTCTGCCTGTTACAGTACACATTCAGTGCAGAAAATTGCTCTGTTAGTTGGACTGCTTTTCCCGTCACAATGAAACATATGTCTGCTTACAGCTAAAAGTCCAAGGGCCTGATTTACTAAAAATTAGTGATCCATCAGATTGATGGACAATCTGCACTCTTGGTGCCTTGAAATTTCTTGCATCAGTCACCAGATCATGATTTACTAATAGGGTTTCAGGGCTTGCAAAATAGCACAACTCTAACCACATATTAATATTTAATCTGGCATTTTAAGTGCACCTAACAAAAGACCCCAGAGCTGCTGACAGGACCCTAAATTGTGAATTTCTTAGAAAGGAATTGAGTATTTCCATAGCGGTTTCATGTGGAAATCTGAAATAAAAAGAAATACATGAGTTAAGTCTTGATCATGCACTTACAAGCTTCTGGCTATATTTTCTTGAAAAAATGTTTGTAGGTAGACGGTTCTTTTGTTTGCTTTTGTTGTTGTTGTTTATTTTTTTGTTTGTTTCATAGTCTAGATTCATTAACATAAACCAAATCTTCCTTTCCAGTGCCCATAGCTCATGCTGGCAGAGAAATTTTAAAATTCACTTCTATATTTTGTGCAATTAAACAGTCTATTCTTTAAAACTTCATCCACTTGACAAGTCTAGAAAGATGGCAAATGAGGGTAAAAACAACATATAAATCACAAAGACCTCATTATTACCATGAAATTTAGTAATTGAATCTGTACAGACTTAGTAAATTGGGTCCTCTGTGTTTTGTATAGCATTTTTAAGTAACCAAGATAGGCAAGAAGCTGAATTACTTATTGATAGTGTTTCTACAGTTTCATGGCTTAAACAGAGCAATAGAGTAAGTTAATAAGCAAATTCTCCTGCTCCTGTCAGATGAATATTATAATTTTACAAAATGTATGTAGTGCATGTCTAGAAAAAGGTTTATTTGTTTCTTCCATTTTCATCCGCCATAATTTATGAAAGATGTTCCCAACACCACCTGTAATAATAGAATGTTTATTAGTGTGCAAATGAGGGTTATAAATGATGTTGCTTATCTATGTAACAAAACACAAAAGACAACTTATTAGCAAAAGACAAATTGCTCAGCAAGTTTCAATGAGCTGCTATGTTTGTCATGAGGAAAAAAAAAAAGAAAAAAAAAACTTTTATTTGCACAGATCAATGCTTTTATAATCCATTTAAAATAATATACTTGCCACTAGGTGGCTATTTCTGATCAGATCATTTTACCATTTTAATTACATTTTTAATATCCTGGCTGCATAAACAAAGATAAATTACAAGCCTTGCACAATCTGGCTGCTAGCTTAGTCACAATCTGTAATAATATCAGCTTTTGTTTGTGCCTCCTCTAATTAGATTCTGAAATCTCAGCTTTATCAATCAATAATTTTAATTTCAAAGTTGCCTTTTGATCTCACATTTCATGTTTGTTTGCAGAAAATGATCAGTAGGACAAAGCTGATAATTTATGCAGAAACAATCTCTCAGCAGAGTTACAAGCGCATTCCTAGCCATCAACACCACCCGGCAGACTAAGCTTGACACAGGTCTAATTAGCATGCA
Source organism: Anser cygnoides (assembly GCF_040182565.1). Taxonomy (NCBI): domain Eukaryota; kingdom Metazoa; phylum Chordata; class Aves; order Anseriformes; family Anatidae; genus Anser; species Anser cygnoides. The sequence continues at coordinate 131,510,195 of NC_089874.1, forward strand.
GATATGTGTCGCCTCATTGGCAATTCAAATTGCTTTTTTATAATGTACCTCAAATTGTGCTACTCAAACATTGTATTTGATTTCCAAAGCCCCCTGGGCATCCCATAATGTCTCCCTTCATCCTGGGTACGAAGCATTTATTGAACAGTCTGCTTCGACTCGGGCTATCTTTTCGAAAGCACTCGAACATCGTAACTGTGGGACCAGCTTTTCCTCCTGCTCCGACAGCAACTTGTTCCTCTGCAGAGCACGGTGTGCCACATCCCTGGGCTTAGCGATGATATGTTACCTTGCGGGCTCTCGCTCCCACGGTGGCTGCTCTGTCGAGGGCTTCGCTCCTGTGCCACTCATGTAAAAAGGGGGAGGATGTCTACAGAGCGCACATTAATATGCGGCACATAACCACGTCTCTGAATGCCAGCCTTCCATTCTTCATTAAACAAAATGGCTGGATTGCGGGGATTGTTTTCCCATCCACACACACGCACGCGCGCACACACACTAGGCACACCAGCACAGACCCACACACCCCCACACACACTCAGCTTTATCCCTTGCTCTCCCACATACATACGCACATGCTTTTCCTCTTACACTCAAGCATACATGCACACGCACACACACGTCCTTCCTGGCTGCTGTAGCACATCGCTGTCGGCGGGGCGAGTTATGCGCTAAAAGTTGTCTGCGGCATGCGTGACACGCGAGGAGATTCCTGCCAACATCAGGGCCCTTTTTTGCCATGCAGCAACAAGTGGCAGAATCAATGGTGTACAGTTATTCAGCAGTGTAATTCATTTCACTGGCTTTGGCTTGTAGCCAGATCCGCCATCTGTCTCTTGCTCTCCCTCTCTCTCTCTCGCTTGAATTTGTCCTACATTTCGTAATGTTACGTGCTTGCCATCCTTATTCTATGTCAGAGGTGCAGCACAAGTCTCACCCCCGTTCCAGCGTGGAGTTCTCCGAGTTTGGTGGCACTTTGGATATTTCACTTCAGTGCCATGGCAAGAAAAGGGTAAGCAGAAAGGAGGAGAGGGGTAGCTGCAAAGAGAATGGTGCTCTTGTATCCAAAAGTTGGAGCATCGGCTTTTTATTTAAAGCGTTGATATGGATCTGTCTCACATGGGAACTTTTCCTGCTTCATTAGAGTATCTTCGTTTGCTTTATTGGATGCCGGCACTGAACACTACTGCACAGCTTCGTGGAATGCCTGCTGTTGGATGCTTGCAGATCCCTGCCACCAAGCAACCTCCTGCATTGGAAATCGGGTGACTACTCCAGGATCTTATGCGTGCTTGCTGTTTGAAGCTGCAGAAAAGTGAATAATCAATTAAGTATTGATTTCTTGTAAGATTTGGTAAATTTCAAAGGCAAGACAAAGAGGATGGCTTAAGGAAAGCACTGCAGGGACTTGGTGTAAATTAGACAACTAACAGCAGTGCAGAATAAAATAGCACCTCAACTGAATATTTCCTTGGAAGAATTAGCACTAGCTATTGGAAGACGATGGTGGATTTAATCAAGACGGCAGGCACGCTTGAGTTTTAACCGTGAACCTGAAAGAGGAGCTAATTATAACCACCTATTTATATGGAGCTAATTTGACTGAATAGATGCAAATGTGCTTTATTTATGGATGAAGAAGCAAGCCTTACAGCATTGACTTTGGGATCATCGCATATACTAAGCTTTACAGCTTCTCTAAAAGTCAAGCCTACAGTACATTTTATTTACTGAGAAGGTATTTATATGTAAGCATAAGCTAGCTATACAAAAGATTCGTCAGAACAATGTATTGTAGCATTGAGAATCTAATTATAATTTTGCAGCATTCTGTGTTTTCTCTAATTTGGTGCTTTTCAACCCTAGCTTGTGATGGGCTATAAATGGGACAATAAATGTATGCTTTAAACTATTGTGATTTTCATTGTGTAGTTTATTAATCGTACTGTAGTTTTCTTAACATGTTTCTGAATTATTCAGCAGTAATTTATAATGAAAGAAGCAGAACTGGTGGGGTGGTTTTGAATTCATTTATAATCTTCTTACAGATCTAAATGTTCAGGTTCTACCAGCCGATGAGCTCTATAATTACGAAAGAATGTTGAAATTTTTCAGATAAATGGGGCACTGACTTTACAATAGGCACAATATTGTATAATCAGTAAAAAGAGGATTGTTATGTTTTGACTCTGTGAAGACTGGTCTTGGTCAGTTAACTCCTTCTCTGCTGATAATGGTAAGCAAATGTACCTTATATGAGAAAATGGGGGGAGAATGTAATGTATTGGTTTAATGTTTTGTTAGTCTGAGACCTTAGCATATATTTTAAAAATTTATTTCCATTTCTTTTACTTTTCCCAATTTGCTTCTTTGTTTTTTGTCGCTTTTTTTTCCTCCTGTCTTACAATCTACATTCCCTGAGCAACCACAGGAACCAAGTTACATTAAGCTTCAACACAAAGACGATGTAAGAATAATGAATCCTCATTTGCATCGACATTTGTATTCAGATTTGCCAGGCTATAAACTTGGCAGATCAAGCGGAATATTAAGTAGAGGCTTCCATGGTAAATTGTGACTCTTGCAATTGCTGAATCGTTCTTCCTATTTGTGCGTGCGTGCGTGTGTGTGTGTGCATGTGTGTATGTGTGTGTGTATGTGCATATTTGTAGTGGCAGGTAAAGTCTCATGACTACTTGATTTCTGAGAAGCACTTTGGCCTTCCTTCTCTTGCTGTATATGATGCCATTCTGAAGTAAAATGAAACAGGAATACACCAGCAGTAAGCATTTTGGCTGAAGACATAGTGAAATGTAACTAAAATATTAACTCCTGTGTCTAAAGAACATGAGAATGAATTCTTTATGCAAGCAGATAAACACTACTGTTAGAGCAAATAGATCATCTGCTTCAACTGGAGTTTTGGTTTCATTGCAAGTAGAGTCCAACATGCAACCCAGGAAATAGCACTAAGCCTACCTGCTGCCTGCCATGAAGTCCTATTTTATTTGTGATTATGTTAATGTCTGTATGCATGTTTCATTTTAAAACATTGAGCCTTGTACATGTGCTCTCCATTTTGGTTGGTTGGACTGTCTCCAGAGCTAGAGTAGTATCTGGACATTGAATGTTGAACATTGAATCTTTTCCTTCATTGACATTGGTTGAATAAGAGGTGATCCTAGTTGTACATTTCCCTAAAGATTCTTCTCTCCTCTCCTGGATGAACCATTTTCAGAATGAGTATTAGCAAAACTGAAAGATTTACCTTTGCATTCTCCTTTTTAACTTTGTACTATTGAAAATAATTTATATTTGAACTTTGGAAACTCCCTCTTATCCATAATGTTTTATATTATTTCAGAAGCAGAGAAAAGTGCTCAGTCTACAGGTGCTAAAAATGTTCCAAGAATCATGTTTGCTACCCATAGATTTTAAAGGAATTGTCTCAGGAGTCCAGTCAAAGTTTTCTGGAGAGAACTTGAGTGTGACACTGAATTAGGAGATACAGGAAATGATCAGGTATGCAGGAAATGCTTCCAGTGCCTCCTTTTTTACATAACCCCTCTTTACCACACATGGAAACATAAGACCCACTTATCAGATGGAATTCCAGTACAGTCTATAGCACGTGTTTTCATAATTACTGATAATTGATGCCTATGCTAAAGAGCAACTACAGTAGAGGAAAAACCCTGTTTGTTTGTTTGTTTGTTTGTTTGTTTTTGTTTTGGGCAGTTCATAAATAAATTGAGGGGCTGAATGTAAAAACTTAATCTATGGCAGGTCATTTAGCTTAATCCACTGAAAAACAAGTGCAAAGTAATAGCTAAACCTGTTGTAAATATTATCATACTATATAATTATCAGCTATACTTTCAACTGGAAAAGTCATTTCAGCTTTGTTTTCTGTAAAAATACACAAGACTTTAACACAGTTTGGATTTGTTTTGCTTTTTTTTTTACACAGTAATAGGATAATAGATTATGCAAGGAATGGTCAGTTGAAATCTGGAGTTCACAAATTTTGGAAAATGATGTGCTGCTCAGTAGAAAAGCAGCCATGTATCAGTATTTGTTGGCTTTTCTTGAGAAGCTTTAGAACATGATTGCTTTACTCCAGGGGAAAAACATGGAATAAGATGTCTCCTTCCTTGGAAAGAATGTTTTGGTCTACATTTCCAGAATGATGCTTAATGTAGAAAGGAAAGTTAGAACATTCATGATATATTACTATACTTCATTCATATCACCTTGAAGAAATAATATCAAAGTTTTTTTTTGGTTTAGTATTTGTACCTGCCATGAATTCCTTTAGAAATTTACCCCAGAACAGTTAACAAAGTGGTTCTTTTCTGAGAAGGGAGAAATAAAACAATATCTCATTGACTTTCTGAAAAGAAAATCTAGTGAACAAGAAGCCTTGAAATTTAAATTACTGATCCATAGAGAATAACAGATTAATAAACTCTGAAGTTTTTTCTGAACATATATTTACAACAGTTATTTAGCAAAGTGCATTCTTTAAATATATATATACATAACCTATTGTTTTTTCCTATATAAAATTCTCCTTCTTGATACCTATAACCACAGAAAGACTATGAATGTGATGAAGAAAGGAGAGATGAATGAAAAATGTTTTAAGCTCTAAATACATTCATCATATTCACTGATGAAAAGACAAAAACACCTGGCAAAAAAATGGAGGTGCAAAGATAAGGTTTTGTAGGAGCAATTCCAACCTGTTCCATGGCCTTCCATTTGTACTGAGATGTTGAATAAAATACTGAAGTTCTATTTGTAATGAAAGCGTTCTGTGAGATGGGTATTCACCATCGCTGGACAGGGTGCAGCACAGTTAGTCTGGGCACAGTATACAGCTGCTTTAGAAGCGTGGAGCTCAAGGCCAGTTACAGCATTTCAGTCTAGTTCATTGTGCTGCTAAAAAAAAAAAAAAAATTCCAACAGTGCAGAGCTCTCTATATGTACTAAAGCTCTGACATGCTGGTCCATAGAATTTAAGGGGAAGATATCATTTTTAATAATTATTTTTCTGACCAAAGATTATTTGGTGTAACTTACTGTTGTGATGAGTATCACTTGAGGGTTGTGTTAAATGTTGAAACCTTAGTTGGCTTTCTGTCACTGGTATGGTCATCATACTGAGTTGAAGGAATGTAGCATCCTAGTTTTTCCTGTTTCCTGTTTTTCTCATTACTTTCTGCATCTAATGGCGGTTTGGATTTAGAAAACTTAACCGTTTCTGTTATATAGACAGTAAACCGTTTCCCCTTCATGTTTTTGTTTTGTAGACATAAAGGAGACAGAAGAGATTTTTGAAAGAAGTAAATGGGCAAATATGGAATGCAGGGGGAAGAGATTTAGTCTGCAGAGTGTTTTTTCCACTGTCTTTTTATAATTGTTAATTTTAAAATCTCTTCTTTACAATGTGAAACTTGTGTTTCTCCTGCTCTGTGTTTTTTTCTGTGGTTTGTCTTTTGAGGCACTGTATCGGTAATCTTCCAATTGCACATGCTGCAGTTTTATCCAACTAATTGAAAACTTTTCTGGGAATGTGTAATCCACTGTAATGTGTTGTTTGCCATACTTTGGCCAACCAAGCAAAAAGTTCATTTTCCCTCAACAAAATAAATATGCTTTCAATACCAAGAGCTGCTACATGACAAAGCTTTTAATTTAATTGCTAGGAATGAGTTAGAAGGTGGTTACTGCACTATTTTCATTTTCAAGGAGTCCTTTGATTCCTAAAGACAAATTTGTACTGACTATAAATATCATTAGATAATGAATAAACTAGATATGCACAAAGTTCCCTCAGACCTGTGATATCTTTCTGTGGTTTGTTGCTTATTGCATCTTTATGCTTCAGTCCTGTAATTTGTGTTTTTTATAGCATCTAGGGTAATAAGACTCCAATTCTGATCAGTGTTATAAATAATAATAATAGAAGTGCATTGTTTTAGACAATAGACATGATTTCCAGCATGTTTGTTTATTTGCATAATCAACACTGTCTCTTTTAGTTTATTGCTTTTGGTAAAATCCTGTGGTCATTAATTTTGCTTTGAATTTCATTGGGAATTTTGCTTAATGAGGACAGATTTTGATGCAAGGTCAGCTCTCTGAAAGCCATGCCATCCCATGTTTCATTATTGTCACAGTGAATCACAGAGAGAGCAACATGGAACTCACTTTACTCTGCATTAAACTTGGCCATCTCTGGCGCTAAATTCAGCACTGGGGTAACAAAACTCAGCAACTGAACTCAGGGAAAGATTGAAGAAAGGATAATTTAATTTCTGAATTTTAGTTTAGTATAGTACAGAGTTCAGAGTGAAGTTTCAGAATGAATACTGGATGCAGACAAAACATGTGCAAGGAGATGGGAAATGGGAAATAATATTTTTACTGTTAACCCAATGTCCATAGTTAAAAGAAAGAACAAGTAGCAGGACACAAATACCAGTCATTGCAACTTGCAATGTATAACTACCAGTTTCTCCTGGATCCATAATTTATGTTGGGACCTGCAATGAATCATGCCACACAGAAGTGGTCTTAGACTGCAGAAGATAAATCTAATGACATGTCAGCTATTACTAATTTAGGGCTGCCTGCTTCTGCTCTCAGAAATATAAGTGGGAGATTTTCTGTGGACTGCACTGGAAACTGTATTTGGCCTTATTCAGAAAACACCTAAGTTACTTGCGCTATGCTATGCCATGCCATCAACACTGAACAGGAGGTGGTATTTTAAATAGCTGAAATATTCTGAAATATACTTATGGCGCCATATTCAACGTAATGTTCACTCATCCTACTCAAAGCATTTTCATGTTAATACTTAACGTAGTAATTTATCACAGTAGTTAAGAGAAGTGCTTGATTTTTCTTTTCAGTAAAACTAAATTTTTGCATAATGATTTTTCTATAAAACAAATGACCTTTTCTCAAAAGCAGTTTTGACTTTTCAAAGCATTGTAGCCCTCCTTATAAAGTATAAATAAAAGGCTGCAAAAGAGAGCTTTAAAAAGGGACCAGCTGTGAAATTTGTTCTCATCTTACATTTCTTAAATTTAGGTTAACTTTTCTTGGGCTGACAAGTGCATTTGTATCCCAACCAACCAGAAAATTTCCCCCTGAGGTTCCCTGCAGCCCAAACAACGCTGGTGAATCTGGGAACCTGTAAAAACCTGTGGATGAACTGACATCCCATGGGTATCTTTCAGAATATTCTCGACAATTAGCAATCCCAAAATTTAAAAAAATAGAGAGATATTCTATGGAGAAAATGTTGGTCAGAAACTGAACTATGAGGGGAAAAGAGAAAAGTGAAGAATGCATGTGTGATGGCATTTTATGAGAGGTACTGTCAATACTACCAGAAAGGAACTTATCCTACAGATCCATTTAGACACAATAAGTAGAAGGTGATATCACTCTTCCAGAAAATTGTTAGCAAAACACAAAAGTATATAAAGTTTTATTGTACAGGAAGATATTACACTGTTTAAGCAGTGGAGTTATCTTACGAAATAAAACGTCAAAGTGGTTTCTAGAGTCAAATACTGAACTTTTTATTCTTTGTTTTCACAACTTTTAAACATTTTCTAGTTATTTTGTATTACACTTCCAGCAATATTGTGTATGATCGCTAAGCTTCTGCCATCAAATTGCTTTATATTTCTTACACAAACTATTTGAAGAGTGCTTCTTCTCATATTTAATGAAAGTATCTGGATGGCCAGCTGAATGTGTTGCAGCAGGATCAAAGTTAAAAACAGAAGGAAGTTGCAACTGTCTTGATAATTTTCATTGAGATCGAGTTAGGGGAGAAAGTTGCCTTGTTTTCAATAAAAATGGAACACTGTGAAAAAAATAATAATAAAAAAAAAATCCTAGCATTCTGTGGGAGTTTCTAAAAAGTCATTCACTAGTTTTGTCTCCAAGAAGGACCTGGGAATCCTGGTTGATAGGCAGCTGAATATGAGCCAGCAGTGTGCTCAGGTGGCCAAGAAGGCCAACAGCATCCTGGCTTGTATAAGAAGCAGTGAGGCCAGCAGGTCTAGGGAGGTGATTGTCCCCCTGTATTCGGCTCTGGTGAGGCCGCACCTCGAGTACTGTGTTCAGTTTTGGGCCCCTCGCTACAAGAAGGACATGGAGATGCTGGAGAGAGTCCAGAGAAGGTCAACGAAGCTGGTGCAGGGCCTGGAGAACAAGTCTTACGAGGAGCGGCTGAGGGAGCTGGGGTTGTTGAGCCTGGAGAAGACGAGGCTCAGGGGAGACCTCATCGCTCTCTATAGGTACCTTAAAGGAGGCTGTAGAGAGGTGGGGGTTGGTCTATTCTCCTACGTGCCTGGTGACAGGACGAGGGGGAATGGGCTAAAGTTGCGCCAGGGGAGGTTTAGGTTGGATGTTAGGAAGAACTTCTTTACTGAAAGGGTTGTTAGGCATTGGAATGGACTGCCCAGGGAGGTGGTTGAGTCGCCATCCCTGGAGGTCTTTAAAAGACGTTTAGATGTAGCCCTTAGTGATATGGTTTAGTGGAGGTCTTGTTAGTGTTAGGACAGAGGTTGGACTAGATGATCTTGGAGGTCTCTTCCAACCTAGACGATTCTGTGATTCTGTGATTCTGTCTCAGTTATGGTTTCCAGTCTTTTTCTCAGCCTTTTTTTTTTTCTTCAATTGAATCAAGGTTCTGATGTTCATTGCTGCTTCTATCTGCTTTCCAATTTATACTTTAATCTAAAGGTATTTCTACATTGAGACACTTCTGGATATTTACTCTTGTAAAGTGTAGAGTATACATCGTAAGTATATTGAGGTGCTTTGACATCAGCACCAGACAGGTTTTGCTCAAAATACTTCATTATTTTTTGAAGAATAAATTAGCATGATATGTATCATTAAAAATGGAACACAAGGACAGTGATTCTTAAGCTTTGTTTTCACTGGCATTTCTCATTAAAAAAAATAAATAAATAAATAAGTATTTTTTTAAGCTAAATCCAAGGCTTTGGGGCAGGCCAGAAATTTGGGATTTTTTCAGATTAGGGATGCCCATTTCAGAAGGACATGATTGACAGCACTCTGTCCCAGCTGTGAAAATAGCAATGTTTCCAATCTTTATTTTACCTTATGAAAATATTAACTTAAATCAATGGTACATTTTAGATGGAGAGTTTTATTTAAAAAGGAAATATCTTTCCTGCTGAGATTATCTAATGCAAAAAAAATCCTGTTTTTAGTGTTCATTTTACAGTATGTATGTATTCATGCATAACTATAATGAAGATTTTTATTATCCAGGCTGTCAATATGACAGGAAATACAATGCAGTGAAACATAGTAGAGAGAGTTCTTGCTTCTGCCCTTGAAAGGCCAATACTGGACAGAGCTGACTTGAACAGTGTTACAGCCAATACAAAAAAGGAAGAGTTTCTTACATTCAAAAGAAAAATACTATCTTTTTTATCATCAAATCATTTAGAAAAGAAACCACAGGTGGGAATCCTGAAAGCTTACATGAGACAGAAAGTTCAAAAAACAATTTCTGACTTGTTGAAGACATCCTCCTGATTCTTCAAGTGTGATTTTTTTTTTCCAGTGATATTCTTGGTCAGTCAGGAAGCTTATTAGACAGTCAGACTGCTGAATTTAACTTTTCTAAAACATTTGACTGTGTTGGCTTCTTATTTGCACCTCTATTCAGTTTAAGGCTTCATTTGTAAAGCTGTATTTGGTTCCTATTTGGTGATCTCTCTCTATACTTGTCATTACATTTGTCATCCAGAGCAAGACTGTTTACTGTGATAGCCTTTCAGCTCTATAACTCATAACTTCCAAACATGCCTAACTCTGTAGATATTCAAAACATGGTGGAGAACCCTGTGTAACATTCAGATTTTTTTCCAGAATGTGTTGGCTAATGGAAAAAATGCACAATAACTTCCTCAGTTGGGGATCTTCTTTAAAATGTGTGACTGTGTACTGTGTACTTAATAATATACTCTGTAGAACTGCTTATAATTGCTAAGTTAAGGAAATATTTCTAAATAATTCAGATCTTTGTTCATAAAACAGATCTTCGTTCATAAAAATTACGTAGCTGGAGAGCGAAGAAAGAAAAAGGGAACCCCCTCAGTTACAGTCCTGATCCTTCAGTTTACAAAAAAATTGAGAAAATTAATATACATATATATTTGTATATTTAGTCAATTGTCACACAAGTAAAATCTCCTGGGAATTTTTTTCCTGTATCTTAACAATTTTAGCAACTAGGTTTCTCTCTGTTACCTATATAGGAATCTGGTAGCCTACCACAGTAATCAGGGCTAGAGTAGTGTTCAGTGCTGAACAAGGCTCAGTCCTGAAAGACAGCATGCATATTAGAAACAACCCTCTTTTTATCTGGACCTGACTGAATCATCAAATTATTTTCCTTACTTGAATCTTACTTTTCTGTCATCCATTTTCATCTTGAACCAGAAATATCCCATTCACGAAGGGGTATCTGACTACAGCTCCTACATTCAACTTTCTTTATATGAAATATTCAGAAATCTGACCTGATTTATAATCCCTACCTCACTAAAAGTACCCGTTGACAATAAAGCTTTTTGTATTCTTATTCTGGTCTTACTAGAAATAAGTTTATGAGAGACATTATGTCGTTACTTCCTTAGAAATGTTCTACATATTGTACAGAAGTTGCTGTAGTATTGATTGCAAATGACCTCTTGAAATTTGGAGAGGGAAAAAAAAAAAAAAAAACAACTTATACACAGCCCACTCTTCCCAAGGGAAAAAAGAAAATAAAAGAAAAGGAAAAAAAATAAAATAAAGGAAAAGAAAACCCAAACCCACCAGATTACAACTGAAGGATTGCAAATCATTGTGTGAAATACTAACCTTTCATCACATTCAACAGATCTTATTATGTGACAGTATGAATCTTCTAATCAAGCTGCTAAAAACCCTCAGGCCATTGCTTGACAATACAATAAATCTTGCCTCAGAGCTCCTGCTATAGAACTGGAAATGCCACAGCTACATGAGCACTCATCTGGTATAAGATCACTCTTATGTTTGTACCACTGATTTTGTGCTGAATCAGTTGTCATTCTTCCTCCAACAACTGACATAAAACCCCTATAAGAGCAGAAAGCTGATATAAATGCTGTATTGTGCATTCTGGCCAGTTCAGCCATAAGGCAATGGTATATCCATGTTTGAACAAAATCACATTAGTATCTAACACAAAAATCTAATATAAATGACGGTGAAATTGCAGCCACAGAAAACATTATTTCCTCTGTGAGAGTGTTGGTTTCCAAACTATCTTAAATTTCTGGGACCTCTGCAAAGTCGTATACCAAAGACTCATTATGTTAAGGAGTTTGTTCTACATATAATTGTAGGCACCTGGCACAGTTTACTATAAATGTGAGTCCACATAAGACTCAGTACCAGTAATATGATGAAAATTATGTAGTGTATCCTGTTGTTGTCCTGTGCTACATCGTGTGTGAAAGTGGGGGCGTTAATTTTTTGGATATTTTTTCAGTTGCTCCTAAATGTTGACCAGAAAATTGGAAGGGGTGACATCCTCCTACAGTATGTTCTCACTAGTTTTACTGCCAAAGTTTTCATGATAATCATCAAGATTTATACCAACAATTGTCTCTGACTGTGCTTAATAATAAAACAAGATGGAAAGAACATTTTCAAGAACAAATTGTTCATTTTTATGCAAACTACTTGTGTTGAATTTGTTGAAAACTTCTTGCATTTGCCTTACGCCCACACCAGAACTGTTCCAACATATTCCAGGTTCAGCATACTTAATTCTTATTGTTCCTGGCACAGCTTGCAGAAGAAAGGGATTCTGAGGAGATTTCAAAGCTACTTGTTCACAGAATAACAGTTGTCTAAAGCCTAACTGAACTGTGTCAGTTCAGCTAGCATCTGGTATAATAATATTTGATACTGTTATATTTTAACTACAAATCTACTCTTTTTCTAGATTGAAAAAGAATTAATAGATAACCTAACATTTATTAGTACTTCAAATAATAAGCTTACTTTTTACTTTGTTGGGTGCCATAATGTGTTCTAACTAAAGAAATGCAACTATTTTATATTTGGAACTCAGAAAGATAATTTTTCAAAGTTTAAAGCAACTGTTGGCATAAATGACTGTAAAAAGACTTTCAAAGTGAGAAGTATTAATCAAAACTGGAGGATATACAAAGGCAAATTAAATGCATGTTCATAAATTTATAATTTTGGAAAGATCTGAGGTAAAAGGATGTTAAAAGGTGAAATGGGAGCTGTAATAAAACATGATTCAAATATATAGAAAAAATAAGTATGTTAGAACAGTTTTGTGAGATTCTCAGGAGAAAATCTTGTTATTGCCTACTTTTGCTTTTGTTAATTATGATGGTATAGGAAAAGAAGGAGTCCAAGTGATTAAGGCATTATTGTAATACTTTACGTAACTTGGATCATTTCCTGACACAATACAGACTTAGGAAGAAATGTAGCTGTAAATACCTGTTTTCCTGCCACAGTCAGTGGCATCATAGTTCCTAATAACAGAGGCTTGAAGGAGCTGTAATTTTTCAAAACCTCTTCTCTAGGTATGTCAGATTTATTTACTTGGAAGAGCAAACTAAAAGGTCTGTTATTTCATCTATTCTTTGCATTCATTTTATATTTAGGATTTCAGTGTGCCTGTGAGTCTACATATGTGACACTTTTTCTATCCTCAAGTGCTACATGACTGGTGCTTGAATATACTTGACCTTACCCAGGTGAGCTGAAAGTCTATTAGTTGGACTTTTGCAGACTCCCAGACAACCGCTACGGTGGTATTCTTCCTGAGTGTGCATGGGATAAAAATTTTTTCTTCCCCTTGGTGCATGTAAGGTGATGAGGAATCACAGCCTTTTTGGAGAGTGCAGGCCCCCTCCTGGTCTGATTGTTCTCACTATCACCCACATAAGAACTGGAAATAGCATGGTTGAAATCACCCTGGATCACAGACCTTTGGAATCTGAGGCTGCCAGACCATCAGACCACTGATTGTTTCCACTGAAAAGCCAAAACAACGGCCAGTATTTTCCAGCTTTTCTGTTATCAATTGACACAGAGTTCCTCACTTTAGAGGCAAGTGTAATGCCATTTTAGAAAAATGGCTATCGGATAATTCTGCAGGAGTACAGTTTTAACTATAAATTTGAAGTAGTTTAACAAATCTAATAAATAATATGACCAATGCCTTAATCTTGACATTTTGTAACTGATGTTAACTATAACTGCATTTTTTGTGCACTGGTAGATAAAATTGAAGTTCAGTTTTGCTTCAGTTTGACTCCTTAAAGAAAATGTATGAGTGCAAGTGCATGTGTATTTGTCTTTGTTTATACATATATCAGAATAGATTTCCAAGGTGGTAATGTGAAATTCAGTTCAGAAATTGGCTGAATACACAATCATATGTCTCATATTGAAAGAGAATTACTTGGTTGAATTTGTCTCAAAGTGATTTTGGCAGCTTTTTGTTTGTATTTTCTGCCACTAACAGACATCAAAATAAGCACAAAGGGGTTTTTTTTGTTTTTGTTTTTTCCCCTAAAACTACCAAATTAAAACATTTGTTGTCAGTTTATTCCAGTTCACTGCTCTTTCATAGAATCATAAAGTAACCAACTATGTGAACAAGAAAAAAAAAGTCTGAGAAATATTTGTATTGGACTCTTTTCAATCAGAACTTCATAGACGAGTTGGAAGAGACCTTAAGACGTCATCTAATCTATCCCCCGATCTGTAAGGGATCAATTATACAGTGTTGTTGACAGGCATCTTTCTAAAATGTTCTTAAAACATAGCCATTTCAGGAGCTTCCTTAAACTTACTGAGCAACCTGTTCCAGTACTATTCTTTTAATCGGAAAAATTTCCATAATATTTGGATTAAATCTTTTTTCTGTTGCAAATACCTTGACTACTTCTTTTCTTACCACCAGGGAATATAAAGAACAATTGATTACTCATAACAACCTTTTGTTTATTTGACTACTTTTATCGAAACTCTTCTATCTCAACTGTTTTATTCTGTTGATTACCTCAGCAGCTATACTTATATATATCATTGGTCTCACTTGTATATGGTTTGACCCTGTCATCTTTAATAAATACGGATCTTTGCCAGCCCTTCTGACACCCCATTATGTGCATGTATATGAGGATATATATTTTTATATACAGAGATTAAAGCTTCTAAGTGAACAATATGTAATAAGTGCAAATATTCAGGTATTTCACAATTTCATAAATTATGAAGAATACAAAATATATATCTATATAGCTGATAACTTTAGCTTTCCACTTGCTGTATATATATGAGTGTAGAGTCTGTGCAAAAATTGTACAAAATTAACTAAAATAAGTGTATTATAAAATCAAATAAACTAGGAATACGTTAATTTATTTCATGTCCACAAAAAGTTCCTGTGTCTTTGGGATAGTCACATCCTTCCTATTGACCAGTATATAAAAGTGTGTTTTAGCTTAAAGCTAATTATTTCACAGTGAAACAGCGTTTTAATGTGTAAGACATAAAAATATACAAAGACACCAAAAGAAAAAATAAAATATGGTGCTTATGAGCTTCTGAAACAGTAACATAGAAATGCCATTAAAAAGATGTGCTTCAATTTATCTCAGAATTTTTAACCAATGAACTTTGGGCAGGTTCTTTTTTTTTTTTTTCCCTGAAAAATTCACCCAACCATCATCAAAATGAGTTGTAATGAAAAGAACTGCAATAACAACAACGACAACAAAAAGTGCTTTGAAATACCTTAAGTTCTGAAACTTTTGATCCAACATGTGTTGTCCATGGGTCTTCTTAAGGAGGTTTCCAAAAGGGGAAATACATCCTTCTAGTTCCAAATACAAAAAACTGGAAAAAAGGTCAGAAGAGGAGCAAGTGCCCTCATAAAAACTGGAATAACTGGAACATTTAAGTCATTTTCCCACAACTCGATATATTTTCAGTTTACTACTCATTTTCTGGCTTCTAGTTTTTATATTCTTTGGTATTTCATAGCAATTTATCTTTCATGTCACATGTTAAAAATAGGATTCCATGTCTTAACAAATAGAAAAGGTGTAAGATTTCATCTTTGGTACTACTCCATACTCATTGTCTATGTAGGATTAATACATTTAGAGTTCTTTGCAAAATACATTTTTAGATCTTTGCATGTAATTGTTTAAAGAAACTTTTCCTGCCTTTTCCTTTACCTATATGCCTCCTCTGCTCACAAACCTAGGAGAAAGTATAGCTTTGATTAATCTTTGTCTGTAATGTTGTAAGACTTATACTCTCTAGAAGATACGTTTAGATTCAGATTTATAATATTTTGGTCCAATGATCCAATCAGTATTATAAAATAATATTGTCACAAGAAATCATTTATTTTTCTCATGTTTAACACTGTGGCTTCAATTTTCAAATGCAGTTTTACCTGACATATATCTGTAAAGAATGAAAAGAATGTTCATAGTTAAAAATGATTGTCCAGTTAAAAATCTTACTCACTCATCATTTGATCCTATCATTTGGAACCTTCTTAAAATCTGACAGAGATGAAACAGAACTCAGAGAAGGGCAAGCCTTAAGCATCATTTGAATGCCTGGGGATCTAACAATTATTGTTCTGCTAACACACTGGATTAATGAAAAAAATGAATAAATTACTACTAATTGATTTTTTTCACTATTAATAAATTGATGGGAGAGTCCATGATGAGACCATGCCATTATAATAGCATTATAAAAGAAACCTGTCCATGAGTTGTTATGATGGATGCATCCACATTTTCATTTTGGTTCACTTTTTTTCTGGACTACATAACTACTAAAACTGTCTTCACTGTGAAAATGCCTGAGCCACATTTTGTGCCCATTTCTATATGTACATAGTATGTCATAGAATCATAGAATCATAGAATATCCCGAGTTGGAAGGGACCCATAAGGATCATCTAGTCCAACTCTTGGCACTGCACAGGTCTGCCCAAAGTTTAGACCATGTGACTAAGTGCACAGTCCAATCACTTTTTAAATTCAGACAGGCTTGGTGCAGTGACTACGTCCCTGGGGAGCTTGTTCCAGTGTGCGACCACCCTCTCGGTGAAGAACCTCTTCCTGATGTCCAGCCTAAACTTCCCCCGCCTCAGCTTAACACCATTCCCGCAGGTCCTATCACTGGTGTTTACAGTGAATAGGTCACCTGCCTCTCCACTCCCCCTCGCGAGGAAGTTGTAGACTGTGATGAGGTCCCCCCTCAGCCTCTGCTCCTCCAGGCTAAACAGGCCCAGTGCCCTCAGCTGCTCCTCGTATGTCTTCCCCTCTAGGCCCTTCACCATCTTCATCACCCTCCTCTGGACACTCTCCAACAGGTTAATGTCCTTCTTGTACTGTGGTGCCCAGAACTGCACACAGTACTTGAGGTGAGGCCGCACCAGCGCAGAGTAGAGCGGGACAATCACCTCCCTCGACCAACTAGCGATGCCGTGCTTGATGCATCCCAGGATACAGTTGGCCTTCCTGGCTGCCAGGGCACACTGCTGGCTCATATTCAACTTGCTGTCAACCACAACCCCCAAATCCCTCTCTGTGGGGCTGCTCCCCAGCATCTCATCGCCCAGTCTGTATGTATAGCCAGGGTTGCCCTGTCCCAGGTGCAGGACCCGGCACTTGCCTTTGTTAAACTTCATGTGGTTGGTGATCGCATGAAGTAAATATATAGTATGTACTATGTAAATACAGTACATACATACATAGTACATACATAATACATACATAGTACATAGTACATACAAGTACATATATAGTCCTTTACATATGTCCTTATTTACATATGTTTACATATAGTCCATACATATGTCCTTTATTGAAGAAAAAGGATCATATTCAGTATCTTTATTTAAACACAACGTTTTAAAAGAAAATATTTCACCCTGGAGGGAATTCTGTGTTGAGTACTATACAGTCTGAATGACTCAATCACAGTCCATGCTGGGGCCCCGGGGTGTAGTTTAGGTTGCCCACTTCAAAACCTAGCTACACTTTAGGCAGGAGACCAGTGACTATCTTCCTGATCAAGTCTCTTCTGAGCATGGAGTACATTCAAAGTGAGTGTAATGGTTAAGGTCTCTGGGCTAAAATGGCACTTAAACTTACACAGGTTGGATAGCCTCCTGATAGCATGTTATATTGATTGATGGACAAAGATAAACTTCACTGGAAGAGACCTGTCCACAGCCAGTTTTTTTGTTTGTTTGTAGGTTTTGTTTTCTGAAGAATATTAATAGCAACAACAACAACAGATTGACTGAATATACGTTTAAAATGTTTAAAGCTGGTAACACATTTTAGAGGTTATTTGATTGACATGATAGAATTATGAGAAGTTATTTTGGAAGCCATATTTGTGAACTAGAGGGGAACATGTCCATTTCTATGTGTTGGCTGAAAGACTCTTTGAAGGATCTGAAGCAGGTATAGTTATATGCATATTATGCTCATTTCCAGCTGCCAGGGAGCTTCAATGGTCATGTTCTTAAGCTTTATGCATGGCTACTGAGATTGAACAAATCCTAATGAATAATCTTATATACAACTAGGTAAAAAGTGGCTCTTACTTACTAGAGACTACTCATTTTAAAAGCAAGAGTTTAAACGAGCTCAAAAATAAATAATCTAATCTATCTCATGTTACAAAACTAAAATCCATTATTTGAGGGACATAAAATATTTTGGTTTCATGCTATGTATAGTGTTCTGAAATATTTATAATACCTAGACAAACACAAAAAAGGGTGCATTTAGAAAAGCACATCAGTCTTTCCTCAGAAGTGCTTCATTTTTTCTAAGTCACACCCTGAACATAATTGTAACATAGCATTTGAAGTTAATTATACTGTATCTAGGAAACACCCTGGATTTTATTGCAAGGCTGAATATGCCAACAGTTTAGGCTCTTCCACTGCCAGCAGTTAGTATCTTGGTAGGAAAGTCCAGGTTCTGGAAAACAGGATAAAACAAGAATTTTTATAGGCATAGTGAAAATATACATATATTCATGAGTCAGTGGAATGAGTCACAAAAGCTGTGTTTCCACTTGACAGGAAGCAACTTTAACCCATATTACTTAGTCTTAGAAAGGTCAGTATTTATATTATTATTATTATTATTGTAAATAGTTTTATAACACCCTTCCTACTTCTGTATTGCCTACCCTGTGAATCATGATCATGGCATTCTCAGAGTTCCTTTTGATCTGAAAAACTCATATCTAAGACAGCAAAGTGCTTCAGCTCAACGAAAAATAATTTCCTTCAGGAAGAGAAATAAAACAGTGTAAAACAGACCTGTTAAAGAACAAGCATAACACTGAAAGGAATGTTTGTTACCTAGAAAATGATGTCTGGTGCTTGCCTTTTCTAACCGCTGCATAAGATATTCAGCCAAGTGATATTTTTCAAGGAAATAGAGAATGAAGTGACTATAAGTTTAATATGCTCTGAAAATGTACGACTAGTACTTTTTTTTTCCCTGAAAACTCTGGTGCACTACTTAGTTTGACCTTCTAGCAGGAAAAATTCTTACAGATCTGATTCCTGTCTTACCCTATATGTTCTCACTCATACCTTTTGCAGTGTGCTAGGCTGATAGATAAAGAATTTGATCCAGAAACATGGATCCAGAAACATAATCAGTATTTATAGGTATCACAAAAGCAGAAAGAAGTTTTGTGTACATTAGTAAATTAGTATCCTGCATAAAATAAACAAATAAATAAATAAAAAGGAAATTCATTTACAATTGTATGAAATTCATCACACTTGCTAGTCTTCTTGGGTTGACTTCCCTCACTGTTTTGCATGTACACCCAAAGTGTGCACAATAATCCTTGCTGGATTTTGCTTAGCATAGATTTGGTGAAAACCAACAACAGGAATTTTATGACTTTGGTGTATAAGCAATTGTTGCAGTGAAAAGTCCTGATTTTTCAGAAATAAATGGTGCATAAAAGCACATAAAATCTCATTTAATAAGTCTGAACCTGTTCAAGGTTCAGCTCAACCAATGGAACTAGTTTTTTATTCAGAAGAGACCTCTTAAATTCATTGCCTCATTGCACAGTAAATCTATTCTTTTAGCAGTTTTTTCTTTTAGCAGGTAGTCATTAAGGGGGGACAGGTGTCTTCATGATATATACCTTTGCAGTGAAATGTATGTTTCTACAAAATTTCAGTTATCTTAAAAATTCATCATATATTATTTTAAAAAGTTATATGTTAACAAGGCTTATGCTTTCCTTGGATAACATGATTATGTATTTTAACTCTATAGATGGTGAGAGGAGCATACCCATATTAGCAAGGGTATTACTAAGTGTCTTTCTTTTCACATCTTCTCCTGCTTGTAATTCTCACCTTTTACTCCTACATTAACAGGTATAAGCATTTCAACTTTGTGTAGATAAATGAGAACACCGTGAAGTTATAATTCAGAAATTTAGGATAACCAGCAAATAGAACACTTAAAATGTACAATCATTACACTGTTGGTCTTCAAGTTTAGAGGGATTTCATAGACTAAATGTGCAAAGGGACATAAGAGCATTTGGGGTGACAGAATACAAACAGATGCAATGTTTACTAGATTAATTTTTAACTTTTGAGCCTTACAGTGATGACATTCATTGCTGCAAAGAAATAGAAAACAAGACAGCTGATTCTTTCATCAATATATGCCATAGAAGCCTAGTTTTTAATTAAATTCCCTACAGCTTAGTTCTCATAGAAACAAAATAATTGAAATTTTAGATGATTCTGAAATGTAAACCTTATTTCTGATCTGGACATTAAAATGCTGTTATAAATAACCATTCTATTCTTAAATGAATTTTCAAAAATCTCCATTATTTAAAAAGTAATAAATGTACTAATGGAGTTTGATAAAATTACTGTAACTGAACACTGCTATAAGCTCCAAATCCTAGGAACGCTGCATAAATTACTGATGAATTAGCTGTTCTTAAATTAAGGGATATTACAGTCAGTAATGGTATGACATTCTTTTTTTTATGACCATAGCTTAGGTTATAATGTGACAGAAAAAAAATGTAATGTTTCCAAAATGACAGTTTTTAGATTTGTGTTGCCTGAGGTAGTCCAGCTGAACAATAAACTATAATTTGATTGATGGAAAATTGAAGTGGTTCATCTAACTTACCAGGCTGTCTTACCCAAGACTTTGGTTTTGCATGTATGATGATGTATCACAGTTTTAGATATAATGTTGTTTGTATTATACATGATATTTTTTTACACATAAAAATGAAGACTTCATTACCCAGTAAAGACCAAAATACGCTATGGATTAGCAAGGAGTCAGATTTGTTTGAGGATGGATTTGTACATCAAAATGTGTTCTCTTTGTGAAGCCAAATGATAAATAACATATAGGACCAGAGCATCCTTATTTTTATGAGCAAATCAGCCATATCATCAGTTATGAAATTATTAACTTAAAGGAAGGATGACATCTGCACCCAAGAGGAACAATCAGAGAGTGGTAGCTTTTCCTTTATCCAGAATTAATCCTTTGAAATAACAGGCTGGTCAGCAGAAATATTTTAGAAAGAGCAATAACACTTTTATTATATTAATTATATTTAATTTTATTATATTAATTATTTATAAATTATATATAAAATATATTATATATAATATATAAATTATTTATAAATATTTAATTATATTTAATTATATTAATTATATTTATTATATTAATTATTTATTATATTTATTGTATTAATATATACTTAAAGAGAAAAAAGGTGTGTGGAAAAATAATAAAGATGCAATTAAATACATAGTAGTAACATTTATATAGGGTTTGGTGGTGTTTTTTGTTTTGTTTTGTTTTGTTTAATTACTTATTCAGTGCCTGTGCAGCAACAGCTTTATATATATGTATATATATCATCCGTATGGACAATTTTGAATTTCTCAAGCCATTCAGTCAACATCCATTTTTTCCCTTAAATATTTTGTATCAAGCAGGATTTTGGTCCTCTGCTCTTCTGTCAACAAACTACTAACAGCATCCATCTCTAGACAGATAAAAATAAGGCATGGCACCTAGTTTCAGCTACTAGAGGAAAAAAGATTTGAAGAAAGGATTATATAGCCTGGAGTATGATTATAATGTCTTGGTTTGATTCCTTTTTTTCCCTTCATTTTCATTGAAAAGGAAAGGCCAGCTGTTGAGCCATTTTGAACAAGCATCTTTCTCTGTCTTTCCCTTTCTCCATAAGTACACGAAATAGCTAATATTGGCTTTCCAAGTGAAACTGTAACACTTGAATTTCAAGAAACAGGAATATTATGTTCTGCTTTTTATTACCCTGCCAAACACTAAACAAGGCTATGATCAAACAAAACTGGGGTAATCCAGTCTTATGGGAGATTTAATTGGCATACTACACTCTTTTTGTTTTCTACAAAATATCCTGAATTACAGGCATTCAAGAGTTGGGGCTTAATCAGCAGATAGAGCTTCTTATTATTACAGAGAAATGAAGGAGAATTGTATTTGAGACTATCCTTGAAGTAACAGAAGATCCGTCTGTAATGAGATTTCCAAAATTACTGTTGGGAATTCTCTGCAGTGGAAGTGCTTTCTTCTTGGGTCATTACATTGCCATAAGTCTTAATTTTCCAGGCATTTTACTCCTTCTCCCTCTGTGTCATGCTTTTTATCAGGGTTCAAACTTGAAAATACTGCTGTCTCCTCAAAACTTCATGTTAAAACTGAAGGATGTTTTCAAGAAGATGAATAGAAAAATTGCATCTACAGAACAATTGGTATTTCTCTCTTAGGAAAACAAAACAAAACAAAGCGAACAAATAAATAAACAAAACATGAGAAAGATATAAAGACTTTTTTTTTTTTTTTTTCTTTTTTTAGAATAAACCAAAGACTAAAGGGGATGCAAGGAGCTGCAAGATGAAAACTGCCTTTATTTAAGATATAAGGAAAGAAATCTAATTATGGCAAGAAAGTAGCTAGGATCAGATCAGACAAGAAACACAGGTCAGGAGAAGATATTCTGTCTTCTATTCAAGGTCAGAGACAGCATATAACCCCTCTTATAGAGCTATTGACCTCTATTTGGTAACTTTAAGGCAATTTTTTGTGCTAGTCTGCTTAGGAAGCCATTGGGATCTTCCTGCTTGGTAGAACAGTAAGTTAGTGATGTCCTTCCAGTTTCCTGATAAAAATAGTAACTGAAAACTTCTTTCCAGGTCCTTAACTGGGAATAATCAATATAATGTTTCATCTGAAATACCTCTTCTCTCATCTTGGTATTACTAATGGTTTACTGATATACATATCTATTCTGGGAAATCATCTGAGGAAAACAACTGAAGAAGAATTGTTGGGGGGAGTATTAGTTGATTCCAATGGGATCACTGCTGTGATGAAAAGGCAAATTTACAGAGTAAGGGGTCAGGCCCACCAAGAGAGAGCTATTCATAACAGCACAGGTGGTAATGGCTACAGTTCCTGCTACCTTCATTCAAGGACTTTAAAAAATATACTAGAGAAAACAAAAGCAGAGGAAAAAAAAAAAAAAAGAAAAAAAAAGAGAGAGAGAGAGAGAGAGAGAATGATCTGCTTTTCCTGAGAACATCAGAAAGGGGTAAGAGAGAGTTAAACTAAAAGACAATATTGGCTCAAAAAACAATAGTGTGAAATTGTTTCTGTGTATCTGTAAGTTGGGAAAAAAGAAGAAAAAAAGAAAAGAAAAAAAAAAAAGAGAGAGAGATTCTGAAGTGGTTGGCCATAGAGAAAGTTGGAAGCTTCTAGTTGGAACAATGGGGTATAAAACAGACTGCTGAGTTAAGACTGAGTTCAAGCATGTTATATCTTCTGGCAAACTTAATCCTGAACTGACTTTAAAACATTATTTTATTTGCAATCATATTTTTTCCCCATTACTAATATGCCCTTTGATTTTTGTTTATTTATTTATTTTTTTTTTCTGGTGGTGGTTATGTATGCAGTAACCCTCTTTTTGCAAGGCCTCTTCTCTTTATCTGTGACACAGATTACTGTTAGGTTTAACACTTTTGACTTGGAAAGGCTTCAAGCCTCAAATTCCTGAGCTTATGTTAACTATATCCAAGCTTTTAGAATCACAGAATCAGAATATCCCGAGTTGGAAGGGACCCATAAGGATCATTGAGTCCAACTCCTGGCTCCACACAGGTCTACCCAAAAGTCAGAATTCAGACGATATGACTGAGAACATAGTCCAAACACTTAAATTCTGATACGCTTGGTGCCGTGACTACGTACCTGGAGAGCCTGTTCCAGTGCATGACCACCCTCTCAGTGATGAACCTTTTCCTGATATCCAACCTGAACCTCCCCTGTAGCAGCTTGACACCATTACCTCGGATCCTATCTCTGGTCACCAGAGAGAAAAGATCAGGGCCTGCCCCTCCGCTCCCCCTCATGAGGAAGCTGTAGACCACGATGAGGTCTCCCCTCAGCCTCCTCTTTTCCAGGTTGAACAAACCAGGTGACCTCAGCCACTCCTCATACATCTTCCCCTCTAGGCCCTTCATCATCTTTGTAGCACTTCTCTGCACATTCTCCAATAGTTTCACATCCTCTTTTTACTGTGGTGCCCAAAACTGCGCATAGGCCGCGCCAGCACGGAGTAGAGCAGGACAATCACTTCCCTCGACAAGCTAGCAATGTCGTGCTTGATACACCCCAGGACATGGTTGATCCTTCCGGCTGCCAGGGCACACTGCTGGCTCATAATCAGCTTGCTGTCAACCAAAACCTCCAGATCCCTCTCTGTGGGGCTGATCTCCAACGTCTCATCCCCCCGTCTCTATGAAGGCCAGGGTTGCCTCTTCCCAGGTGCAGGACCTGGAACTTGCTCATGTTAAATTTCATGTGGTTGGTGGTTTTCCAGCTCTCCAATCTGTTACGATATCTCTGCAAGGCCTTTCCACCCTCGACAGAGTCAACAGCTCAGTAGTGTAGTAGTCAACAGAGTCCCAGCTTAGTAGTGTCAGCAAACTTACTCAAAACACCTTCTAGTCCTACATACAAATTATTTAGAATTATATAATCACAGAATCATTAAGGTTAGAAAAGACCTTCAAGATCATCTGGTCTAACCATCACCCTACTACCAATGTCACCCACTAAACCATGTCCCTAAGCACCACGTCTAACCTTTCCTTGAACACCCCCAGGGACAGTAACGCCGCCACTTCCCTGGGCAACCCGTTCCAATGCATGACTACTTTGTCTGAGAAGAAATATCTCCGAATTTCTAACCTAAACCTCCCCTGGCACAACTTGAGGCCATTCCCTCTAGTCCTATCACTAGTTACCTCTGAGAAGAGGCTGACCCCCAGCTCCCCACAACCTCCTTTCAGGTAGCTGTAAAGAGCAATGAGGTCTCCCCTGAGCTTCCTCTTCTCCAGACTAAACAACCCCAGTTTCCTCAGCTTCTCCTCATAAAACTTGTGTTCCAGACCCTTCACCAGCTTTGTAGCCCTTCTCACCAGAGCTGAGTAGAAGGGGACGATTAACTCCCTGGTCCTGCTTGCTGCACTGTTCCTGATACAAGCCAGGATGCCGTTGGCCTTCTTGGCCACCTGGGCACATTGCCAGCTCAGATTCAGGGGAGCATTAATCAGCACCCCTGAATCCTTTTCCTCTGCACAGCTTTCGAACCACTCTGCCCCAAGCTTGTGGTGCTGTGTGGGGTTGTTGTGGCCGAAGTGCAAGACCCGGCACTTAGCCATGTTGAACCTCATCCCATTGGCCCCTGCCCACCAAGCCATCCTGTCCAGGTCCCTCTGCAGGACCTTCCTACACTCAAGCAGATCAACACTTCCCCCCACCTTGGTATCATCTGCAAACTTACTGAGGATGCAAACATTGAAAGGAACTGACCTTAAAATGTAGCCTGAGGGACCCCGCTGGTGAGTGGTCTCCAGCCTAATGTAACCCCATTTACCATAACCCTTTGAGATCTACCCATCAACCAATTGTTCACCCATAGTATTATGTTTTTATCTTGCTGTATGCTGGACATTTTATCCAGTAGGATCCTATGAGAAAACATATTGAGAGCTTTACTGAAATCTGAAAAGGTTGCATCAGCTGGCTTCCCTTGATCAACTAGATCGGTGATCTTATTATAAAAGGAAATTAAATTTGTTAAGCAGGATAGTTTTCAACCCAGTTGATTTTTACCACTCAATTCTCAAATCAAAATAGATCATTCTGAAATTCCAAGCATTACCTACTGTCCCATTTTTGTATATTTTTCCCTTTATTTTAAGTTGAATCAACTTTTTAATTAACTCAAAGTTATTTTCTCAAAAAGCTCTCCTGGGGGGTCCTTGATTAAGAAACACATCATCTAAATGTCTAATAACATCACCTAATAACACATACAGGAATACAGAGTTTGTTTGGCTACTAGTTGCAGTTGTTCTCAGATGTATACCTTGAAAATTAAAATTTCTCAGTTATAGTTGTTGAGAATATTTTTTCTCTGTCACTAACTACCTCAATAGAATTTCACCAGCCTTCTACAAAGTGACTTTGGCCCTGGAAAGAACTCTTTTAATACATGTCTATTCCTTTATTTTTTTCTTTGTATTCTGTCATGTGTAGCTTTTTTCCTGCAAGTGGGGGAAGGGGGGTTGGGGTGTTGTTGTCATTTGTGGATAAACCCAGACTTGTATTTTGTACCTGATTTTTCCTCCAGGGAACTAAGCAGTCTAGTTCATTTGTCCCCAGATGTTTGATTTCCTGTTTTCTGTCACCAGTTCAGGATTCTCTATTTTTCTGTCAAGGTTGCTAAAATTTGAGACCAATAAATAAATAAATAAATAAATAAATAGATATTCCATAAAATGAGCTTAAAATTGTTAAATGGGACTATTGTAGTAATCCAAACACCATGATACCTCATTGTCTCATTAACATGCAAAAAAATTGAGATATGAAGTTAGTAGTATACATAATTTTCAGATGGGGAAAAACAAGGGACATTGATTAAATGCTTATCCATGGTCATATTGAAAATTCATGTAAAATTACAAAATATTTAACCCATGTTTCTTGTTTTTCCAGTCCCATACCTGAATCATAATCAGAACCCGACCTCTATCTGCCTGCAACATAGAGTACTATGGGACTGTTCATATGGCAATGGGAAAAGAAGATCCTCAATATGCAATGGCCTGTCAAACTTTGTGACAGCTCACCCTTCACTTTTTCCTGGTAGTTATTGTCACATCCATCTGTATGCTGATTTGTTTAAAACATAGTTTGCAGAATATGCAACCAAGCATCTGATCCTTAATGTATACATCTAAATTCTTTGAGCCCTTTGAACATTAGAGAAAAGCAACCATTTGTGACTTTTTAATTGGTGTCAGTTGCCTGTATCATTGTTATTACATGACATATGTTACAAGGACTGTTCATGCTGAAGGTAGGTATATAGAATGTCACTTTACATTTTTTGCAAGTAGCCAGTATCTCATCAGTTTTGCATAGCACATCATTAGCAACATCACACAGTGTGACAGTATATTGTGCTTAAATATGAAATGCTGATTCCTAGCTGAAAATAAATTATTTTTAGGTCAGAAAAGAGTTTCTGTATCATAATGTGCCTTCCTCAACCAATATGATTCTGTGATCTGTCACAAAATTGCAAGCTGACAGATTCTACAGAGGAGTCCTTTACATTTATTCACATTACAAACACATTGAAAAAGGTTCTCTCTCATTTGCTTTGTCCCAAAGTCCTCTTAATCCTGTATGAGTGCTAGCAACCTATTTCCAATAAGAGAACGTATTAACGGTTTTTAATGTTTTAAAGATTTTTTTCTTCAGGTACCAAAGTTCCATGCCTTCTTTCTAGTTCATTGAAGAACATGAAAATTTATGTTAGTTCCTATTTGTATTTCAGATTTTTATAAATTTTTAAAAAGAGTACAGATATAATTCACACTGTTTCTACTATTCTCTGCCTGCAGACAGTGAGAATATGTGCTCTCCCATTCGTATTAATTTGCAGAAGAATAGATTTTTTGATTTTAAAACCATGTGAGTCTGTTTATCCTCAGGGAAGAATAAGACATGATGTGAAATCCTGGATTCACTAAAATCACTTCTAGTAACTTCTGCAGAGCTGGGATCTCCCCTGTTGTTCTGTATGTAGAATTCTGTCTTAAATACACAGGAAAATCCTGAACACAACCAGCTTTTTCTGTATCATGACCTCCTTTCTGGTACTGGATGATTTTGAACCAAGACACATGCTTGCAACCATTAGCAAAGTCTTTGTGAAATATAGTCAATGTTCAGATTGAAAATTGCACTAACTCAACAGAAAAGAAATGAAATGAATGAAAGTCTTGTTATAAATAAAATGATAACAATTATCATGTATATATAACATAAGAGGTCATACAGGCATATAGATGTACAATTCCCAGCCCCAAGGAACTTATAAACCAAAATCAATTTACATAAAACTTAACTATAAACATATATCTAAGAGTTTGCAGGATTCTGATTAGATATTCCATATTTAAAAGAAAACAGCATTAAGGCAGCATACCTCTTTCTCCACATTTAAAAACACAGCTGAGAACAATATTAAAATTTAGGAATAGGAAAATACTAAGGAATATATGCTGGTGTTACCCAGATAGGATTTGCAAAAGTAGGATAGATCCTTATGACATGTCACAGCTGTAACTAAGACTTTTTAAGGTGGTTTTCACTGTATATAAATGATGAAAATGATCTTATGTTAATCAGATTATAAAAGATTTGACAATCTTTCTGAATGATCTGTTAGTTAAACCAAATTGTATTCAAACAAACTCAGAGAAGGAATGTGATGATTTGTAACTAAGATCCAATTTTCTGTTCTGAGAGATCGAAAGTACTAAGGGCCTTTCTAAAGAGAAGCATCCGTCATTGCTTTTGAGTGTAAAAAACTTAGTGTGAAATGTAAACAATGATCTCTAACCAGGACAAAACATAAGTGTCCTGGTTTCAGGTAGGATAGAGTTAATTTTCCTCCTCGTACCTGGTAGGGTGCTATGTTTTGGATTAGGATGAGAAGAATGTTGATAACATGCTGATGTTTTAATTGTTGCAGAGCAGTGCTTACACTAAGCCAAGGACTTTTCAGCTTCTCGCTCTGTCCTGCCAGTGGGCAGGCTGGGGGTGTAGCAGGAGCTGGGAGGGGACAAACCCAGGACAGCTGACCCAAACTGGCCAAAGGGGTATTCCATACCATCTGACCTAATGCTAAACAATGTATAGGGGTGGCTAGCCGGGATGGGGGGGTCGTCTGCTCGGGGATAGGCTGGGCATCGGTCAGTGGGTGGTGAGCAATTGCATTGTGCATCACTTGTTTTGTGCACATTATTATTAGTAGTACTATTATCATCATTATTATTATTATTATTTTCCTGTCTTAATAAACTGTCTTTATCTCAACCCACAGGCTTCATTTTCCCGTTTCTCTCCCCCATCCCAGAGAGGGAGGGGGGAGGGTGAGTGAACGGCTGTGTGCTGCTCAGCTGCTGGCCGGGTTGAACCACAACAGTCCCTTTTGGTGCCCACCGTGGCTGAAACCAGGACAATAAGTTTGAAAACCAAACAATATTACAGGGCTCTCTACCCCGCTGGAAAATTTTGAAAATCAAGTGACAGTACTTATATGAAACCCTTTCCTTTTCCTAAGGCCAAAACACATTTTGAGAAAAAACATGGAGAAGCCTGAGCTGCAAAGTACCAGCCGCCCTTCATTTGTTAGAACCACTTGGAATGTATTCAGATCAAATGCATCCACAGCAGATTACACAGAAAAAAAAATTATATGTCTGGTACTTAAAGGTAGTTGTGGAAAAGGATGTAGAGAGGGCATCCAGCTAATAAATGGCAGGAAAAGGGAAGAAAAAAAAATCTGGAATTTTGGAGTTCCCTAAAACTTAAAAACATTTGCTATCTTAGTGAGCTTCCTCACTCTTACTTTAGCTTTTGAGATTCCTTTCTCCCTAATCTGCTACTGCTGAGGCAGTTATCCCAGGACAGTCCCCCCTGCAGATGTTGCAATGGCTGCCTTTGAGCCACCAGTGTATTTTCAGCTGCCTAGCTAGTTTCCCATGTTTGGGAGAGTAGAAAGCCTGCCAAGTTACCTGGAGGCCTAGAGGGATTTGAGGTCTTACCTTCCTGGATGGAACACGTAGATGACTACAATGAAAAAATTCTGTCTGCCACACACCCTGAAACACCCTCTGCAAGTGGAATTCATGGTCATACTCTTCAAAAAAAGGATATAATATCTCTCAGGCTAATAGCTTGGCTTCTTTGCAATATCCCAGTGGGGCCATTCTCCCTTTTCTCGCATCATTATCAACAGCCCTTAATGCTGTTCCCACTTGTTCTAGCTCCAGGTGAGCTCTTCCTTAGGCTGGCAGAAATCATTGTAAAGCCAAACCACAAAGGAAGATAGAGAACAGTCTATACCACTTTGGGTCATTGGTTTGTGCAGCACCTGTGAAGAATGTTTAGGATTAAATCAGCAGTCCTAGTGTATGGGAACTGACAGAATGGAAAATCAAAAATGAGTCACTGAGCAGATATGTTTTGTCTATGTGACCAGAATCCCTTGCATAGGTTGCAAGTATGGTAGTGAAAGTCCGAATATACATCACTGTGAGGAACTAGAATGCCAATGCAAGAATGTGAATAACCTGGAGTTGTTTCCTGCCTTTGCTTTTAACTTTACTTCCATCATTAGCATCTCAGTGCCATTCTCCTTACTCCTCTTATCCTTTGCCATACTAACACCTGCAAACAGACTCTCCAAAATTCTGCCATTGCATGTGACTGTATGTCCAAAGAGACTCAGCTTAGTTTTTGGAGCAGGTCCCAAGGAAGGTCATGCTCTTCTCCATATTAGCTCAGGCAACAGGCATACACAGGCAAGTTACAGAACTGGCTTACAGTCAACTGCCAGTAGCTTATTGCCAAACAATGATAGTTGACTATCATTTTAGAGGTAGTCTGCAGCTGGAGGATTAGTGGTATATTGACCTGATTTGTGGTTGTCTCGGCTGGACTTTGGTTCATCAGTGGAGAAAAAACAGCTCATAGCTGTGTCCTGTCTTCTCTGGACATCTTCTTGGGCCATGTTATATCCCTTCTACACATCTTTAGCTTAATCTGGCACTGATCACTGACTCTCTATAATTGTGATGCATCAAAAATACAACATTTTAAGGATTCAGTTGTAGGAAGAGACAAACGGTGTCATCAAAGCCATAGTTGTTACTATAATGATTGGTTGGACTGTTCAGTGGCAGAATCAGAAAGACCTTTCCAAATATTCAACTGTCTTCACAGATGAAGATGTTCTTTACAGTCAAAATAAACAAACAAACAAAAATGTTTCCACCAGGTTAAAGTAATTTTTGAATCTGCTGAATACTTCCCAGCATTACTGGCAGTTAGGAAAGAAAGGACTAAAACTACTACATAAATGAAGATTTAATTAATTTATTCATGACAGTAGAATGACAGCGGTCATCATCTCATGAAAGAACATTTGCTATAGATTCCTTATAGAATTAAATGGATAAAAACTGTTCTCATATATTCATCTATTGTGAAGAGATTTAAACTGAGATTTGAATGCATGTTTAATAAAAGCATTGCATTATGCCTTTTGTAACATTGTGTTTGAAGGAAGGAGATGTAAGAGGCCTTCTACATTGGTTTAAATCAGTCTTATGCAAGAAGCTATGGATTATGCAAGTAAAATTCTAGGAAAGAACAAAAGGTCTTTATACTCCCAGTAAACTCTTTGGAATGTGTTGTGGGACAAAGGCTGTAACTTTGTCCTCATGCAACACTCTCATTCAAAAGCAAGCAAACAAACAAACAACAAAAGCATAGAAATACGTGTGTAGTTAAAAAAGCATAGTATTTTACAAGGAAATATTCATTATTTTCAGTCTAATTACAGTCTGTTTCAGACATGGACCATACATTGAGCTGCCTACATGCCCAGATTATGAGATGAATTAGATACAGATGTCCCAACTACTGCATGTCTAGCGAAAGGTCAGGTGTCAGAAAAGGTGTGTGTCTCTTTTCCTGTGCCTTTGAAGATAATACTATGAAACCGCTCATGAGGTATCATTTTTCAATTCCAGAACCTAAATAAGTACTTTTGTTGGTGTTTTTGTTTGTTTGTTTGTTTTGTGTGTGTGTGTGTGTTTTTTTAACAATTATTTCTTACTTCATTATCCATTAATGATGTTAAACTCTAATTCTTAGCATAGTGCTTATGGGAAAAAAAAAAAAAGAAAAAAAAAAGATTAAAAAGCTAAAATTCAGAAAAGGAATGTAGAGCCTCTTCCTGAGTCCAAATACACCTGGCATCCAAACTCATCAAGAATATTATATTTGTGCTTGAGTGTGGTCTTTAGCAAACCTGAGAGACACCTTTGTCCTGCAGTGTAACCTTGGTGCTTGACTGAGGACTCTTTATATAAATATTTTCATCTTTGATGAGTTATTTTCACTTTTTCTGACATTATATAAGAAGTATAATTTAGTATCCTGTATTGCTATTCCAAATAACCTTAATACAGCAGAGCAAATATTTGTAGATACTGTTGCAAAATACCTGTGAGAAGTCAGAAATAGTCACAGCTTTAGATCCAAGCCGTAATGTGTAGCTTCCCTTTCATATGACTGTTGCATCTTTATAATTGTACCACTGAAGAGTTAAGCTTCACCCAAGGCTTTACAGGCTTTACTGCTAAGTTCTGCTCAAGCTTGTCTGGAGCACATTGGTGACAGAACTTGGCACCATTTTCCTCTGAACTCCCTACATAGATAAAACCTGGAATAGGAAAAATATTCTCTATATTGTGGCTTTTTTTGTTGTTTTGTTTTCCCTATTAAGTCCATGATTTTTACCCCCATTTTACACTGTGCCCGCACAGAGTGAAGAAAATTTCTGCCCTTGCTAAAGCTTACTAGTCTTAAAACTAGAGTCTGTGCTTTTGCTATCTCTCTGGAAGCTGTATGATGTAGATAATATTGTTGACCTGTCTAATGCTGTTAAACGGTCCCTCCTAGTCTGTTTACAGTTTTCCTGCCAAGCTGGGATCAGAACTATGACCTTTTGCTCCACCTTATATGTCTAAGCCTTAACTTGTCAATCATACCAGATTTTCTGCTTTTGCTGTGTTTCAGCAAGGTTATTATGGTGGACTAAGGCCATAAACCCACTTACTCTCTTGTGGAAGTCCTACACATACGGTACTGCTGACTCCTTCGATGGTTCCAGCATGATTTTCTGCTTGTTCCTCACAAGTTCAAGGAGTTCTCTCACCCTCCTGCAAACAGAAGCATGTAAGGCATAAGCCCCATTGTCTCTTATGAGACCCCTTGACATGCAAGCAAAGATTGCTATAGTTATTTGTCTTATTATCCCTACATTTGGCTTTGTAGGTCTTTGGCTGCCCAGGAAGACCCTTGCAAACCTGTTCCCATACTCTTATTCTCACATTACTGATAACAATATAGGAAGATCTAGAAACATCAAGTCCCAAAGTTACTTCCAGAGTACTTTGAGGGTGCACTTTTATGTTTTGATTGCACTTATTCATGATGAATTTTCTTCTTAATCCACCTCAAAGGACCTTCCCATCAGATGACTTTATAATTCAGAATGCACCTAAGATACAAAAGAGTTTGTTTTGAGATACAGTAGAAATGATTCAACAAAATGACACCTAATATTATCCACAGTCAAAAAATAGATGAAATAGGAAGCAGAAGAGTACATTAACTGGTAAACAGGTCAAACAAAAGTGCAGCCAGTACTTTGTTTTTAATAGTGGACAGTACCAGATGAAGCAGAGGTTATTTTAAGACGCTTTGATGTATAATTAAACTTTGCTTACCTAAAGTTCCTTTATCATCCCTATTATAATATTCCTTGAAACAGAAATCTCTCCTTTTTTAAGCTTTAACTTTTTTTTTCCTTTTTATTGCTATTAATACATTTTCCTTCAATTGATTGAAGAACCAGCTTTCCTTGCAGTCTTGAAAAACTTCTTTAGGTGGAAAGTTCATTGAAATTTAGTAACGTCATAAAGAAATGTAAGGAAGAGAAACTCTTTCATAAATGCCACATATCTTTCTTTGATACTGAAATTATATTCTACACATTGTATTAATATCTTGGAGAAAAGAACTAATGGAAAAATCCCACAAAATACTAACGTTTCTAGCATGTTTTGTGAATTTTTTAAACTTCTGAACAAAAATATTATTTTACTCATTATATTTACACAATATAATATTATTTTACAAACTTGTGAGGGACCTAATTCTAAATACGTCTTATATTTAACTTTCTTTCTGTGTTTTTCCATATATGTATATAATGCACTGTATTTCTCTTAAGATTGTTTTAAGGCATTATTCTGTACAGGTGCTTAGGAAGAACCACATCAGTACATTTAATCTCCTAATTATGTAGCTTAATTTCACATCTGGAAGTTTTACTATGCAATAATTGAAAGACATTTTTAATCTGAAGAGAAAAGGGATATCTTATTCAGCAAGAAGTCAGACTGACAAGCTAACATTTGGATTAATGATTTTTTTGTTAATTTTAAAAGATTTACCTTCCGAAGTAATTTAAGTTTCCTGTGTTTGTTGATACTGCTTTTTAATATGACAGCTATGACATGCATTTCCACAACAAATGGATTAATACTTTTTTTAAAAAAATTACTTCACCTAGACAGGTGTTTCCTGTATATGTTTGACATGAAATTAAACATTGGTCCAGATGTGCTGTTTGTAGCAAAGCCAGTTAATTTTATTAGAACATTTAATCACAGATCAACAGCATAATAGAAACACAGATCAACAGCATAATAGAAATGTAGTCTATGTGCAGCAGATATTTAACAGAACATTCCTAATGTATATGTGGAAGAGTCTTTATATGGAAGTGAGCTACGGATTTCTACATGAATACCACAAACATTGATACGGTATTATACATTTTCTGAGTTTAAACTTGAAGACGTTATTTGCTTACCTTACACAATTTCCACACAGGATAGTTATTTATCTTTCATTGGAAGATATTCACGATGTATACTCTTCCAGATATTTACCCACATGTCTATCATATCACTAATCTGAGGTAGAGCTTAAAAACAGTTTATTAGGAATTATAAGAGATTCCTTATCTTTGAGTGTGTGTAGTCCCACACAATTTTAATGCTGAGTGCCCTTCTGTTAAACTAGAGTTGCATACATTCACTAGTAATTGCCCTGCTAGTAATGCATGCACTAAGATCTTTTATCCCAAACTTAAATATCATTACATGTCTAGTTATTCTTCCATTAAAATTAGCTATAGATTTCCCATTAATTATTATATCAGATAAATTCATCTTTAATAAATTAAATCTCTGTTCTGTCACAGACCACTTGGGCATCATAAAACAGGTGAAGAAAAAACTTGAATGCAAGCCTGGTAATTCCAGGGTAAAAGTAAAATTATTCATAATTTTTTATTTTGAAATATTAGTTTATCTATATGCACTAATAACAACTTAAATGCTGATGATTGATGTTTTTTGTTGGCCCGTCACCTCATTGTATATAAGTTTGTTTTAATGAGTTTCTCTAATGAATATTTTATATTGATACTTGGATGAATGGCATATGGTAAATGCAAGGTAAATTACAGCTCTTTAAATAAATATTTTTCATAAATTATTTATTTTGTGATGCCTGTATTGGTTAGATGTCATGTCAGATGAAGACTGGAAATTATTTACTCTAATACTTATCTGAGAGTTGAAAAAGTAAAAGACTTTTAATTATTAACAAGCTTCCAATATACCCATGTAATTTATGGGAAACTACCATAAATTGTGTAAGATTACAGTTTTGAGAAGACAGTTTTATTTGTATCATGCAAAATAGAAGAATCTGTTGTGTCTTTACAAGAATTGTTATTTATTCATACAAAAATATTGTGCTGTTACTGCTAAAACCAAAATAGGTGTTAGATGAATTTCTGAATTTCAGATGAATTTCTGGCTTCAGAGGATTATGAGTTCTTGTCAACTGTCATTATTTCCATCATAAGTTCCTGGTTATTTTTAATGGTGCAAAAAATAAAGTTAAAAATCAACAAGAAAGTGCGTACTGCACTGAATGCATTTTTTTTTTTCTTTTTGTCTAGGAGTAAATGACTCTCAGAAATGAATCTGCAGGACATTGCTATTTAAATACTTGGTAGTGACCTTGTTCTAGATCCCCATTGAATTATTCACACTGCTATTATTATCACCAAAACTAGAGAAAGTTGAGGGCAATTTAGTATCTTGCAGAATTTAATTATTTCTTTTTTCCTTCGGAAAATAAATAAGTAAATAAATGAACCACATGCATACAAGGCGGCCAGTGAAATGCAAGCACAAAACTGCAGCAATATCTAGATAGTGTAATTCCTAAATATGTCATGTTAGAGATGAATCAAATATGTTTGTGTTCACCTGAAGATAATATTTTCCAAAATCATGAGATTTAGTTTTAACATTAGATATTTTAGAATCATAGGATCACAGAGTATCCTGAGTCAGAAGGGATATTTGAGCCCAACAAGGATCATTGAGTCCAACTCCTGGCTCCACAAAGGACCAAAAAAAACAAACCATATGTCTGAGAGAATTGTCCAAACACTTCTTGAACTCTGACAGGCATATTCTCCTCTAGACCCTTCACCATATTTGTTGCCTTCTTTTGGGCACTTTAATAGTTTTATGTCCTTATACTGTGGTGCCCAAAACTGCACACAGTGCTCGAAGTGAGGCCAAACCAGCACAGAGCACAGTGGGAGAATCCCTTACCTTGGCCAGCTTGCGATGCTGTGCTTGATGCACCCCAGGGTACAGCTGGCCTTCCTGGCTGCCAAGGCACACTGCTAACTCATGTTCATCTTCCTGTAAACCACAATGCCCAGATCCCTTTCTGCAGTGCTGCTCCCTAGTCTGTACGTATGGCCACGGTTGCCCCACCCAAGGTGCAGAACCTGATACTTGCTCTTGTTAAATTTTGTATTGGTGGTGATTGCTCAGCCCTCTAAAATTTGTCAAGATCTCTCTGCAAGGCCTTTCTACCCTTAAGGAATTCAACAGCTCCTCCCAATTTATTGTCATCTGCAAACTTACTTCGTATACTTTTGAGTCTTACATCCAAGTTATTATGCGTACTCCCTGAATACCAGGAGCTAATTTCATGACTAATATATTCCATATGCTTTCTAGAATAACTAGAGAGGTGTCCTCACAAACTGTAGGTAAATCACATCAATTTTCAAGAAATTTTTTTATGTCTTTAAACTACATTTGTAACTCAGAGAATAATTCTGATGCAGAGCTTTTTCTCATAAACTGTGGTCTACTTTGCACACTATTCAGTACAGAATAGTAGCTAAATGCAAGGTTTAGACTTTAGTAAGTAAATAAAATATTTTAAAAGTATTAATACTGTGTTCATAGAAGGCTTTAAAAATAGTCTATTAAAATGGTACATAGGAGATATTGATTATAAAAACTAAGTGAAAGTGCTAAGGCAGTTCATGTCATGCGGTAGTGCTTTCATCAAGGTGAAAAGCATGTAACTTTTTTCAATAGGGTCAATTCTTAGTCTATCATCTGGTTTGAAGATGAAGAAACGCCGTCTTACGCCTTGCAATGTTTTTTCAAGGAAAGCTAGTGCTTATTTGTCAGGAACACTTCAGTTACTGCTGATATTTTGAGTTGACTTGACAAAAACTATATTTAAGAGAGTGTGTGGGTTTCCCATTACAAATGGACTCCTCACATCAGGGCTTTACTGATCACAAGTTGTGAAGGAAAAATAATAAATAATATATATACATATAATAATTTAAGCACATTTCAAAATTATTTTTCTTTCTTAATTTTCTTCAAATGCTTCTGCTGTGGTCTTCTGTGATTTAACAGGACAGTTAGCTCACTGGAATAACACTTTTT